>NW_015150489.1:419560-438813 GCF_000732505.1 Cyprinodon variegatus
ATTAGGAGGACCATTAATTTTGATAATCCACCCGCAAAAAGAAAATCCTCCACTACATCTTTGATGACAAGAAACACAAAGGCAGAGATACGAGTCAATTGTTTTAAATCATTTCATATAAATGTAATATAATTCATATATGATTTTCATATCATTTTCTAAAGAAGTGGAAAAAAGTATATTTTTCTAGATGTAAAAATGCAGTATAAACTTTATAAGCACAGAAGACTTGCTGCTGTAATCAGTTTGAGGTTGATGGTGGTTGAGGACCCAAATGCAGAGATGAGTTTTTCTGATTTAATGATGACAACAACAGAAACAGAAATCCAGGATCAAAATACAGAAAACCAAAAACCAGGAGACACCAGGGAAAAACACACATGAGGGGCAAAATTACAACAACAGTAACTGTGAAAGGTGTATATATGGGGGACAGAACAAAGAAGGGACTAATCAGCTGATATGGAGCAGGTGTGGATAGAAGTAACTAGGAGGGGAAAGGACATTGGCACAAGGAGGCAACAGAGAGTATCTAAAAAAATGCAATACAGCTTAAATCTGACACAAAATGCAAAATAAACTAATGACCAACAAAACAGAAGGACATAAATGAAAGCTCAAAAAGAAGTCCAGAGGGGAGAACCTTAACTAAAATAGAAAATGTCTACCTTTCAGTTTTTACCTTTGATCTTTCTTCAAAGTAATTATGTACTTTTAATGCATCACCCATAAGATTAATCGGATTACACCAACTCTTGAGGTTATAACTGGGAAAACAATTAAAAATCAGCAAGAGGTGAGAGTACTTTTGCAATGAACTGCACTGCTTAACTAAATTTGACAATAATTTATCTACTTTGATTTATTTTCCTTAAATGTCTCATCAATCCTGTTAAAAAAATTATCTGTCTTTTTTGTCACCAAAGTTATTCTCAGCTTACAATTTATGTCATGTAAATTTATGAGGAAATAAGTTTGCATCTGTTTGCTTAACCCAAAGGAGAGGAAGATTTAATGGGGATGGGACATTGGGAGATTTGGGGATCTAGGGGATGGTTGCGACAACAGTGTCGCATGTGTGAGGATATACACTGTCAGAAGGGTAGTGAAAGCTTAGACAGTATGTTCCCGCAGGGTTAGTAGACCAGGGATGAATTTGTTAGAGGATGAATTGGAGTATGGACACACATACACACATCCATATACAGGCAGATGCACACAATGCATCTAATTGGCAGAAGACAGCTGCTACCGACCAGAAAACTCATGTGAAAGTATACTCATCACTTTCTGGCCTGTGGGCAGCCACGCCACGCTTAACAATTTCCCCCTCTCGTAATGAGCACAAATGTGCAGTGAATTAATTTCCTGTCCAAAGCGTTTTATTTACACGTCATGTGGCAGCATAAAGACTAACAACCTTTGATTATCATAATCTTCTCATTGTAGACGTTGAATAATGTTCTGGCAATAACTCAGAACTTTATTGGGGCCCTTTTTATGTTATATTTCTTGTTTTCTTAAGTTTGATGTATCATTTTGTTCTGTTAAAGTTGTATGGTTGCAAGCACATGCCCACTCTACTCTTAAAAACTGTAATGGCATTAAACAGGTTATTTTGGTATTGCTGGAAAATGGGTGTTATTCTAAATACTTAGCAGATTGATTCTCATTGAGAAGTTTTAGTATTCGTGAGGGAAAATCAAGTTTTAGAATTTTGTTGTGATCAAATTGAAATGCTGTTTGTTAAAAAAAAGGTGGAAAATCAGTAAATTATTTCCAAATAGGCCAAATGTGATCAGGTGGCCAAGGTGTAGACAATACTGTAAAAAGCTGCATAGAGGCTTGCATAATTGTATAGGTATAGCATCCGTAGCACTGCTTGAAAACACTGCCAGTGGAAGAATGGAAGGTCAGGGGCTGTATGATTCTTGTGCAACTCTCTTTTACAAGCATGCTTTACATCACACTTACCTTAATATCAAATTTAAAAACAACATCTGCAAACTTCACATAAAGCTTACTGAGTATAACATTTTGTTTTACTTTTCATAAACTGACCAGTTTAGAAGTGAAAAATGTGACATGGATATGCACAAATTGGGACATCAATTGGGTAACTAGTGTAGCTGTGGTGTGTGGGGAATGCAGGGGCACTAAGGGCCTGATCTTCAAAAATTCTAGATAAGGGTCTCTAAATTGCAAGCACAACTCTTTTTTAGTACATGCAATAAGTGGGTCTGTTGCAGGTAATCTTCAAAGATTGCTGAGAGCATGCAAGCTAGTTTAGTTCGGCCCCATTAAAAATGAGCACACTGCATGTGCTTTGGAAAAATAGTTGAACCGATTTGGCATCTACTTAATCATGTTTAGTTACCTTAACACAATTATATTATGTCCTACCAAGTATGTGCCAAAAAGCAATGCATTATTTTTTCCAGCATGCTGAGAGTGGTCCTGAAAGAAAAATTAGGTTCTAAGTTATGTAGTTAGTAGTATTAATAATAAACATTATTATAAGGAACAATAATTATAATACTAAATAATATTTGGAGAGCACTTTTCATAGGTATTAAACAAAAGTCAAATATAAAATACTGAAATACCTAAAACTAAACAGAAAATTTTAAATTAAAACTTGAAGAAGTTGTCTTGAGCTTTGTGAATATTGAGCAAACTTTTAAAATGTTAAAAAAAATTATGCAAACTAGATGTGTTTTCATTCATTGGAGCAAATTGGTGATGAAATTGTATACTCATCATATGTTGACATTATAATTAGCTGTTATAAACGGGAAATAGAGGTAGAAAACTATTGCAGACCACAAATCCCTCCCAGGTTAAAACAGGTGCAAATTTATAACATATAACCGTGCCTCATGCTTTGTTGAATTGAGGGAGAAAAAAAAAACCCTGTTGGAAGCTCTTTTGAAAAGCTTCAATTTCTTTTATAAACATACCAGAAAATTTAATTGTAGTATTTTTTTTTCTCGTTTTGATTTGGGTCTATAAAGATTTTCTGCCATCTCTTTGCATTATTTTGCGTTGGCCAGTATAGACATTATCCAAATATGCATGTGCACAGAATCTCTCTCCAATGTCTGGCACTGTACCAACACCTTCTTTTTGGCCTAAGTTTCAGATTTGAACAATTGCTTTGCATAGGGTAAATGTTTATATTTGCATACCCTCTACCCATGAATTTGCACAGTTTGGTCATTAGAAAATGAACTGCATACTAATGAAGGCACACACACAAAAATGGTGTGCACACGCTTACTGCTGAATTGCAAAACCCAAGTTACTTTCCCCCTTCTTTGTAAATCTGCTTTGCCATTCTAAACACATTTGCACTTGTTTGAGATCTGCAAAGATCTCTGAAGATCTGACCCTTAGTGTTTATTACAGTACTATTTTTTAAAGGTCCTACAGGGGAAGCTGTGATTCAAAATTACCGAGTGCTACTGTACTTTAAAGCTACAGTGTGTAATAATTACAGGGATATACAGTCAGAAATGTAATATATTATACATAACTATGTTATTTATCATCATGTACGAGCTCAGCCTCTTAACCTTAATATTTGCGTTGCCTTAGAATTCGTTATTTATAATTACATAGGAGCGGGTCTCGCAGCCATGGAGGTAGACATCTTTGCCCTACGGCAGCGCAGAGCCAACAAACTAGCGATAGGGGGAGAAGCGGTGGGGGGGAGATGTTCACATTGCTGCGGTCTGCAGTCTGGACATTAGATGTCGCTGAAAATTACACACTGTAGCTTTAATGCCTAAAATTCATTAGTCGGCTAATAAATTAGCTCTCTGGTAGTTAAGGTGTAGCAAACGTTCTCAATTAATCAGATCTTTGATTGTCTATGCACTTTTGGAGTTGCAGAAGTTGTTCAAAAATAATTTGTAACTCAATGTATTACTTAACACGATTAGGCTCCACTACTTAGCATTATGGAATTCCAAGTTTTAGTTTTTTTTGTTGGGTGGGTTGTTTGCTTCTGCTTATTTCCTTCCCTGCTTGTGTAACAAGCAGGAAACCCAAAGATCCTTATATCTAGCAACCTACAGTAACCAATCGACTCATTTTGGGATGATTCCAAGTTATTCCAAGGCTAGAAGTGTTATTAGCTTCCCAGAAGATCTGGGTTTGCCCATGAATTTATTCCTAATGTGACATGACTGGATTACCTCCATCTACAGATGTTCATACGTATGGTGAGGTGCCCAAACCATTCCAAAATAATCCTTATGAGAGATGGGGGAGGGTGATAAAATGTGATGAAGCTCATCACCTTCAAAAATCAAAAAATCATTCTTCTAAATTATTGAACAAATTCGGCATATAGAATTCTGCATATCATGTAAATGTTTCTATTACACTTTTCATCAGCACAAGCTATGCTGGCTGTGCGATGTGCTCCAGCAGCAGCTCTACTTGGCTGAAACCTGTAAAACAATCAATAAGAATATCAAGGGGATTCTCTAATGTATCGAACTTTGGCAGTCTACCAGCAATGTAATATAATTATCTGACTAACTTAAATGATTGTTTTGTCTTCTTAATTGGTTAAAAACTGTATTAAAAACCTGGACAACATATACATATAGCATGTCAATAATTCCATAATTTACACAATTTCCCCTGCTCTATTTCAGACTGTTGCTGAATAAGACCACATTTTCCTTCTGTTGAGGAGAAGCAGTAGATAAATCCTTTGAAGTTAAGAGCTTGCTTTTCGACTCACACACCTCTCTGACTACCTAATAGGCTGCAGGTTCACATTCCGCTGACTGCTTTGAGAAAATGAACAAATTTCCACGGGAATTCAGTCACATTAAGATATACTGCACGGAGGAAGGTAGCAGATAAATATAGAAATTCAGCACAGGCTGAATATAAAATAGAAATACATAAAAAAGTTCATAAAACTGAAATAATGTTTTTTCTGCATTAGTACTTTATGAAAAGTATAGTGATTTCTCGGTCTTTACATATCCTGCCTCTTTTATAAAGGCTGTAGGGCAAGAATTTATCTGTGTATGTAATGTTTATGATAGAGCTGTTTATATTATGAGTATTTTCTAGTTATTAAACCAAAAGCTAAACCATGATGATGTGAATATTTCCTCTTATTTCTTCTTATAGAGTAAATAAGATATCATGCAACATCTCTACAACTATTTTAATAGTAAAGATGAATTAGCCCCATAGGAATTATGTTTTTAAAGATTTTCTGTGCACATTTTGGGCTGTTTGAAAAATAATAATTAAATTTTACTATAAACATGATACTAATAAGTTGCTACTACACTGCCTTCCATCTTGCAATACAGTATATTTAACAATATTTATATATTAGGCATCTGTGAATGGTCCTAAGGGGTTAGATAACTATTGACTTTTATTTTTCCTTTTTATCAACTAATTGACAACTACTGACTTAATTAAAAGGAAAGTAAGGCAATCCATTAGTATCAGTTCCAAATATCCTGAATCCCAAGTGAAGCATAGAAGGAGAATAAACTATTTGGTAATTGCTGGAATGTTTCATTAACACTTGTAGTGATTCTGAGAGCAGTGGAACAAATGCACAGTAAAGATAGCAAGAGCATATCTCTGCTCATATATTGAAATTGTTTAACATTTTCAAAAACAATCTGGCTTATGTGGCGGTCAAACTGTGGATGCTACATTGAGAAGATGCATAGTTAGATGAGTTGGAACATTTTTGCCAGAGGTAATGAGTTTTACTGTACCATCCAAATAGAAGGCAGATAAGGTACATGAAAATGTTCCTTTGGTGTTAAGACAATATCATAGTTACTTTATCAAGAAAGTATAAAAATATATATCTTGTCATTCTGAGCTTTTAATGGTATAGATGATCTTTTATTTCCTGGCGCATCATCTAAATAAGTGGTTTAATTTTGTTTATATGTTTATGTAAGTCTGTCCTTAGTGCTCGTCCACAGTTACTGTAGCTATCTCTTTCTGCGCATGCACGATTTCAGGCGTATATCTGTGGTGAGCTATGGTTTCAGACAGTCATTGAAGCTCACTTGTCTCACCATGATTCTTTGAATGTGTCTGAGGGTCGTAAGGGAAAGAGTCTCTACAAAGTGTATGAGAAGAAAAGAAAGGCATGAGAAGAGGCAGATATATCCTGGAATTCTTTGTGCAGAGAGTTCTCCTCGCAAAGTGTAGCTGTGGGATTTTTTGTCACAGCGTCCCTCTGTCACTATAGGCTGTCACAACCTGACAGCAGCGAATAATAAGAAAGATGGCTCAGGCACCATGCAGTGAATGAGGAGTTACATGATCAACGGAGCAAAAAGCAGCGATCATCTGTCTCAACGGTCAGTTAACTGAGTTTGCTTTAAAGTCCACAATATAGTCCCCAGTCTATATAGTGACTGTGATGGACTGGTGACCTGTGGTGTACCACTCACCAGTAGACAGCTGAAGATAGGCACCAGCACCGCTTGCGACCTCGCTTGGGATAAGCGTGACAGAAAATGGATGGATGGATCTATATAGTGATTGAGGGATTTAGAGGTTAAGGCGGACGGTTGGGCAGAGTGAGCTTGTATAAGCAACAAGAACAGCAATATTTAAACAGAGCATGCACGAAGAAAATGAGTTTGTTCATGCTCTTGCATACGCATTTTTTATCAAAGTGGAGAGGGCGGGTCTTTTAAAAATTTGCCAAAATCCTCCACAATAACTTTAAAAAGAAGTGTATAATGACAGGTAAAATCTTTAAGCACTCTATAATGGGAAAGCATACCCAGCACCTTTGATTGTTGAAGCTGTAGTTAGAATTAATATCATAATCTGAATCTTTATTCCTTTGGTGGCCTTTGTTGAACAGATGAGTACCTGAATGGAAGTGAGATAGCTTGGCTGCTCACAAACCCATTATAGACCTCCGGTTCACATTTGCTATTGTCATTTATCGATCTGGTTAGCAGAAAGTCAAAGTGGATGAACTATAGGAGTGTTTATGCCCAGACATTAAAAGATTACTTATAGCTGGGGCAATATTTATCTATTAGGTGAACAGCTAAGGGTGTGTATGAAATAGTAAACTCACTAATGCAGCACACCCTCCCCCACTCTTTCTTAAATGTATCATATTCTCTATGTTTATCCCAGCCCTGTAGATGGAAGCAAAGTCCCGTGGACAGAGATAGAAATCTGGCTCGATATAATTTTTTTCCACAGCTTGAGTGGCACACTTGAAGCTTCTCTGCTGGCAGACAAGTCCTTTAAACTCTCTTCAATCAAGTTTCCATAAAGGCAGAAAGTGACCTAGTTCTCTTTACGATGGGGGGGCTTCACATGACCGTCATTCTACAGTGACAAATAACGCAGTTTCACATCCAATCGACCAGGAGGCTGACAGGGAGTGCAAGAGTAGAGGAGAAAATAGCCTTGGAGAGAGGGAAAATGAGAAGGAGGGCACTGTTACTGAGATGCTACAGATTTGATTAGCAAATGCAGTTTATGGGAAACCCTGAGGTCTGGAAAACAAAAATGAAATAAAAGCAGATGGTTGACTCAGGCTTTCTGTGCAACTTTCCTCCTCCTGGACTCCTTGATCAAACGGTGAACTTGGGGGTTTAAAGCCTTAGGTGTACGCAATACCAGCTCTTTCTTGTTCTCTCCATTGCTCCATCTCCCTCTCTAATTAATGCTCAGCTCTCTGAACCCAGGATTAGATCAGGCCAGGGAAATCAATGGCTGACAGCACACAAAAGAAGATGAGGGGAGCCATAGGCATGCTGCCATGTTTTAATAAGGGTGGGTAAGGACAGGAGGTGATAGTAACTATTCTCCTTCCTGGCTGAGTGTCTCATTGTGTGTCACGTCAATGCTTATTTGTGTCCAAACATGTAAGCAAGCTTTAAGGGATGATATCTGTGAGAGACTTTGGACCTTGACGTTCCCACTAATCCAGCTGATCCCTAAAAGTCTTCGAGGCATTCGTAGCTGTGGTGGCGAAGCAGGAGTGTGTCCTGAGCAGCAGTAGTCATGGGAATAGGAGGAAAAGGAGTATGTGAATCTAGGACAGTAGTGTCCTTTATGGATTTATTGTTGTAAAATGTACAAAGAAAAACTTTAAAATATGTTGAGATACCCCTCGTGTTTCATAATAAGGATATGCCCTGGCATTCCAGTACATTACACTAACTCAGGATGTTCTAGAGCAAAGTCACAAAATGCAATGCAAAATCATGCATACTCCTTAAAACCTTTTCACAAACATAAATGATACATACTTTGACTTTATGTACAGCATTCTTGTGTCATAAAACATCTAAAAAGCAAATTATTGTGAAATAAAAAGACAGGAACACATGATTTTAAAAATGTTTTATCAATAAAATTCCAAGAATAATTGGATCTATTTGTATGCTGCCCCTTTACTGTAATCCCTCTAAATTAAATCTACCACACCCCATGTTTCACCCTTATTTAATTGAATCTCAGTTTGAATACACATGCATTGTGAGGAAACATTGAACACTGGTTAACAAACTAAGCCAAGTAATAATTAGAATTTTTTCACCTGACTCTTACATAGTATTTCCCACATGCTCTGTATTTCTACCAATTTGACTCTATTTTTTACCGCCAGCTCTATGTTTTGTTCTTTTGAGAAAAGAAAGTAGATTTACAATTAGTAGTAATGCTAATACATTTATTGCGTGATTTAATGCAAACCAATAAATGTAGCAAAGCCCTAAGACAGAGCACTATGCAAAATTAGGGTGTAGTTCAACCTGAAAGATTTACATTGATTTTGAGAGAAATTTGCCAAGTAACAGAGTGGTTAAATTAAGCTTCTCGGAGAGATGGAAATTCTGAGGCGTTTTGCCAAATTGATCTAAATCTCTGCTTTTATAGATGCCTAAAATGGTACAAGATTAGTGAGGTTTTATTTAAAAAGTAATGTGTAGGAGCTGAATGTGCAAATTGGTATCCAATTAGACTTAGTCGCAAATCATCTGTTAGGTTCTTCTCAGGAAGTTATGTCTGCATGTGAGCCTGTGAAGAAGCAAACATGAATAATGACTGTGATAGAAGAAGTTATAGTAAGGTGTAAAGAAAAGTCAATCTACATATCCTTCAGGCATATCTGAACTGTAGCTTGACTGCTCTTTTTTAAAATGGAAAATATATATACTGGCAACAAAATACCACTCTCTTTTGTCACTGTTCGACTTGCTGCTGTAAGCCTTTAATCTCCCCAATCCAAAGCACCATAGAGCTAGGATTCTGTAGTATTGTATTAAAATAAATGCCCAATTCACTTTTAACAATCAAGCTGAGACTATTCATTTCTTGCCATCAGTGGACCTGAAGGTACCATCTGACCCAAGTACAACAAACCCTGACCAGACAGATGTTAGGGGCTGTGCACAGCTACTGCATCAGAGAATAGGACAGAAAGGGGAATGAAAAAGGGGGAAGGATCTCAGCTGTGATTAAAATATGAGGAGAGGATAGAAAATGGAATTTGCATGTAAAATTAAGAGCAGAGTTAAACAATAAGATTGTTGGCGAAGTCATACTTTTATCACCAGAAAATACATTTTGGTTTATCTTTAGACATTAAAATATATTATATTTCACACGGAAGACCTTTCCTGCCATTCTTGCCAAAATAGTTCATTATCATATTTAAGAGAGTAAGTTGGTCATATTGCGTCTCTGAGATTAGTAATGTATGGGAAACGCTGAGTGTGAAATGAGAGAAATATGTGCTCAAAAATAACAAAAAAAAAAAAGAAAAATATTCATTAGTAATTAGAATAAGTCAAGCAGTGAACTTGACTTGTAAAAACATATTAGTTACAAAATAACATATAAAATGCCTCTAATATGCATGAACACCTGCAAAAATGAATAAACGCCTCGAAAAATGAGATAAATATACAGTACAGTTACACAGGGGAGTGTTGGCTCAGTGGGTTAGAGCAGTGCTTTTGTGCTCTGAGAAGGTTGCAAATACCCGGTTTGATCCCTACAGACTGCCACTCTGGGTCCCTGGGTAAAAACCCTTAACCCCTGATTGCTTCCTGGGAGTCTCACAATGGCAGCCCACTGCTCCCCAAAAGGATGGGTTAAATGCAGAGATAAATTTCTCCAATGTGAGATCGATAAAGATCAATTATTATTATTATCAATTTGATAGATAAAAACATCTGAAAAGCAAAAACCTGCACCAACCTTGTGTTTAAAGCATTATTTATCTATTTATGGCATATATAACAGTTCTTTTTGCCATTCTTATGTCCTTTGATGTTCACAGCTGACAGCGAGTAAAGCTTTTGTAAATAACACTGTATTTACATGTGTAATTTGTATTTTTTTATATGTTTTTGATTAAAATAAAGTCATTCTTCAGAGAACCTAAAGGGTGACCAGCAAATGGCACACTGTAATGTCCTCATAGTGCACGGATAAGACATATTTCAAAGTATAGATGGAGAAGCTGACAGGCCTCCGAGGGAGATTGATAACTGAATTTTTCGTCCTTTTATTTAGGCCAGTGGTAAGCAATATGATCCAACTAGTTAGACCTTTTTTGTGACAGATTTATATGATACGTGTCATATTATTTGGGGAAATGTTTTGAAATGATTCAGCAGTCTCTCTTTTTAAACTACTAAGGCTTGTCATTCACAGGGCTGTGAAGCGTTTTGTTAGTCTTTGTGAAAGCATATACAGAAGATTGTGAAACCATAAGAAGTAGTCTGGTAACAGTTAAGTTTATAACAGTTTCTGCAGTAAAACTTGCTCCATCATACCTCCCTCTGCTAGTGAAAAAAAAAGAAAAAAATCAAAAGGTCAAATGAGATGAGAAAGCTATTTGAGAGTTGCGTGCAGCACAAGTGTTTCTTTCTTGTTTGTGTCTTCAGTGGGAACAGATAATCTTGGCTGCGCATCTGCAGCAATTGAGTTTTAAAAATAGGTTTATCCTCACAGCATTAGTAAGGGTAAATTGGTGCTACACAGCTCCCCGAAATGCTTTGTTCTAATTATGGCCTAACTGGGGCATTGCACAATGAAATTAAACAAGGCTTTTAAGCAATTGGGACAGCCATAAACTGCCTTTCAGATGTACCCCCTTCATCTGATTTGGTTTAATTATTAGAAATGCTTCAGTTAGTACATGAAGGATTGGGATTTTCTTTTTTATATCCACTGTATGCTTGTTTGGGTTTTTGGCTAAGTTTGTGTAATTTTCTCTGCTGTCTAAATAGAAAAAAAAAACATCTGTGTTTTAGGACTGTTGAATGCATTGTAAATGTAGTTTAGAATATGTGCAGAAAAAGATACAAACTGTGGACTAGGGAGATATGAGATATTCCCAAGGGATATGTTGAACCTCAAAAAAGGGCAACTCCTGTACGGTCTAGAGGAGCCAATTTCTCTAGAAAATTCTGACTGTTTAGATTGAAAGGCTTTAGGTGTTTTCTCTCTGTGCTTACCTTGTGTACTGAGCATGACATGATTGTCCAATTATTGTAACACCAATAACTGCCTCTATTCTCTTCAACCACAAATGTGTTTCCCTATGAAAAACAGACAGTTTTAGTGAACACAATCACAAAAATCTTTTTTTTTATTAAGATTGGTCCAAGTATCTTGAAAAATATAACTGATGGAATACAGTTTACAAATATATTCCAGTTTTTCTCCTTGCTGTCTGCTTGATGTTGCATTTGCATTTAAATGCTCAATTCTGATTGTTATTAAAGCCCGTGACCTTTCCTTCTTTAGAAGCAGTAGGCTGCATAAGAAACAGAGCTGAGAATGCTGACTCAAACAGAAACAACAAGGATAATGCCAGTCAAGTCAAGACCAGACCAGAAGGCAGACAGCTACCTCCACAGAGTGACCTCTCTGGCCTTAGCAACAGCATAAGCTGAGCTGAGAAAAGGTAGGATGAATAGTGCAGGTGCATTAATGGAGAAAGATCCAGATTTGGACCAAAGTAAGGGTTTCTAATTCTTTTCTAATTCTATTATGTCTATACAGCGATGCAATCAGTACTCAAACCCGGGATCATGCAAGGCAGTCAAAAATTTAAAAAACTACAACATGGAGGACTGCATTTTGACATAAATACATTTAGTCAAGCAAAACTGAAAACTGGATTTTATTTATTTTTTTGTTTTTACTATTACAGAACACTAATTATTCAAAGCAAAATGTGTGATTAAGCTAATTAATTTGAATAAGATCTTCTAATTTAATAATTTGTGATTAGTAATTAAACAAATGTTGACAGATGTCAGATGCTAAGGCACAAAGTAAAGCAGAGAGAGGAACAATTAGTACTGGGAGAGTGGAAAGGTCGGCTAGCAGAGTAAAGAAAAAAGGAAAAACAATTATTTGAGAGAACCAACAATAATGTTATGAAGAGTAACAAAACTTGATTAAAAAAGTGAGAAGCTGTTTAGAGAGCTAAGGACGGGTACTGAACATGAAGAAAGGATATTCTTCACAGCTGTCTGATATTTTCAGTAAATTTAGAGATTAAAAACAAAAGTGATGACTCGTCCACAAAATTCATCTTGAAGTAGCAGACACCTTCTCTAGGGATAAATCTGTCCTCATATTTCCTTAAGCTATGTAATAAATATGTTGTTAACAGCAAAGGCCCCTTGTGAGAACATGAAGGATGACATGTTTCAAATGAAATGGATGTTCATAAAACATCATTTAAATTAATTTGCATATCTCTTGCTACCTTCTGCTCAAATGTGTCTGTATGTTTGTTTTCAAACACCCAAAGCTTAGTTTATATATCTTCTTTTTTGCTGATTTGTCAAAGTTTCATGCTTGACTTTTTGCTCAGGTTTACCAACACAGACTAAGTAGCCATTGACTAACTTCAATAGCTACAATTGACAGGAAATTAAGGTATAAAGCAGGCAAGACTGTATGATACTGAGGATAGCTACAATAACAAAGATAATTTATTGTTATAGGCTCCTACAAAAAAAATGCTTTGAACACAGATGCTATTGTTCTTCCAGATGCAAGCATGTTAAACACTAGCTGAATTGCCAATGAAAAGTTTAATGCATCACCTCAAATATAGCAACACAAATAGCTAATATATGTTTTTTAGTTTATGGTCATTCCAAGCCATCCTAAACAGTACTTTACTGAGGTCATTCTTTTTCAAGTTATTAAGCCAGTCCCATTTATCATTGATATAAATATCCATGAAAATGTACAAAGTAAAAAGCTCTTCATCTCTAGTCCACTTAATTGTATCTTGTCTCCATGGTAACCAGCCTTTTGCATGTCTGACTACTGATGGTAGTGTTTTCTGATATGAATTAGTGCCTCTGGTGTAAACTTATATTAACCAAAACACAAGAATATGGTTTTTACAGCCAATCCCCTGCTATAGACACAATGTGGTTTGCGGCACCACAATTTCCATTTAATTTCCAACACTTTACTGTAGAGCTAACCAAAAACAAAAGCACAACAGTCTCTTACTGTGTAGACTGGAACCATACTATTTGCTGTAAGAAATTTGTTCTGCTATTTAGAGGGTGAATGCTTGCAAGAAAAAGTTGTGATATTGTGGTTTCTTTCAGGACAACTGTGAGCTATGCATGCATGCATTACATGGTTAGAGCCATTTTCCAATAGTCTGGAAACTTATAAAAGGACAATACATATCTGAAGGTCAAAAAGCATGTACCACAGTTAAGTTGGAAATATAAATTCATTTCTTTTTTTTTCTTTTTTTTTTAAACCATTTTCTTTGCTGCTTTTAAATTATAAAATGCACAAATGGAAGCAGTATTTTAAAATCAGCTTCAAGAAGAAACTTTGAGGATTCATTTGTAAATCCTGTATATAAAAACTAAATAGATAAAAAGCTTTAACTTTTTATAGATTTTTGTCCCCAAAATTTTTTTGTAAAATTTAGTCTTAACAGGTCAGTGTTCACTCTTAAATAATAAAGTCTTCCTTTTTTTTTTTTGCTGCCCATCATCTCACTTCTACGAGCATCAAGTTGAATTAGTATGGCAATTTCATGCCTGAAAATCACTTGTTTAATTAAAACTATTCTGATGTTTTCTTCAAAGATTTTTGTAATAGTTTTCCCTCAAATACATGTTCTGGTGGATGAACTTCTCAATTATTTGAGAGGTTTAGTGGTCCTGTATAATAGAACAAAAACATTGAAAGTACTGGAGAGTGCAGTGATTTTAAACTGACTGCAGATTTGATAAAAGCTATGTGTGTGTGAATGGAATTTTTACAATTGTTGGAGCATGTTAATTATATACATTTCTGTAGATGTTTCACTGCATTTATCAAATGTAGTCTCAAAGGTCAAAGCTTTAATTTGCTCGCATATAACCTCCAAAGAACTGCTTTCTTATGCTGTGTAAACATGGTACAGAGATTAGAGAATGAGGCTGCAATTTTCTTTCTATCCTTTCCTGCATTGAGGTTTTCTGTCTTTAGCCAGCTGTGCTGTTAAGCAGGATTCTCTGAGATCCATATACTGAAGTGCATCTCAGTGCATCCATTATTTCCATGCCCTATGAAACTAAACTAATAAAACTCTCATTTGGAGTATTAAAAATGGGTCACCTTATCCTTCTGAGTCTCTGCTGATTCAGCACTGTGTTCATAAGCCAGAGACTCACATTCCTCATCTCATGCCAAGCTGTAATCAATTATCTCTTCATCAGAAGTACACAAAGAAGAAATTTGACATAAGTGTTGAGCCTAATGTCTTTTTCTCCCTTACAATAAAAGTGTTTCATTTAAATATTGGTGAGAATCAGACACCTTTGGATGTTAATGTCTTAAACAGCATTATTTAGTAGACATATTAGTTCGCTTATTGTGGCACTTATCACTACTGTTAAGAGGTAGCAGTGATTTTCTCAATGTCTTGACATTTAAAAAACAATATGAATGAGAATGTCATTTGCAAGTAAATTATTATATTTTATTATAATGCTGCTCCAAAGGGTATTATGAGATGAAATCATAATGAAAGACAATAAAATCAAAGGAAAGGTTAAATCTGACCTTCCTATAAAATACCTGTAACAGAAACAAAAGAAAAAAAATTGCTGAGAAACATATTCTGTTGCAAACATATAAGTATTAATCACAAAAGAAGATCTCCTAATGAAAATAATAATAATATAATAATATAATATACATGACTAGGAATGAAAGGATATTGAGAGCAGACATTGATACAATATTCAGAGTTCTCCAATAACTCATTATGAAGTTTAAATATATATATTTTTTGTTGTTGCAGCATGTTTAGATAATCTAATAAGTAAAATAGAAATACAATCCAAATTCAAACGACAATCTAATGAGGAGCAAATAATTTCTCAGAGCAATAGCTATAACATGAATAGTCCTCTGTGTTTTAGAAATAAGACGCACTTTTAAAAGGCATAATGTATTGAGGAGCAAGTGGACAATTTATTCTCCAAGTTAGTGCATTATATTGAAAAAGTTAACAAGGATTAAAGCAAGTTTAAAAAGTATATAAAACAATATCCTAAGCTATATCTGCATCCTATTCTAGCTTTTGTGGTTTGTACAAGTTTGAAGTGGTCAATATCTATCAACAGGGCCCCAAGGATGAAAAAAGAGGGACCGACTGATTACTTTCCACTCCAAAAAGCAGAAATAATGGGCACAGGAGCTAAGGAACTGACTAGGGTAACAAAGCAGTTACCCTGGTTTCAACCATGTCTTCTTTTACATTATATTCATGTCTGAGTGGGAACATATTTGGGAAAGAACTGACAGCAGAATGGGACAAAAAGCTAGCGTGATGCTTTGAGGTAGGTTCTGTTGGGAAATTCTGGTTACATATGTCACATACGTGTTGTTGCAGATAATGTACACTCTTATATGGAAATTGCATTCTTGATTGTATCTCTCAGAAGTACAATGCACCCTTCCATAAGCAAAAACATTAAAGGACGGTAGTGTGCAGAAGATCAAGTGTGAGAGGTTAACTTGGCTCATAATATTACCTGGATCTTTATCCAGTCAATTCATTAAGGGTTTCATCACAAGATGTGAAGATCTTCTGATGATATCATAGGGCCAGATACCATCATGTAACTCCAGGGGTCTATTTTAATCCATGCTTTGACAATCAGGGTTGTTTTGAAAAAAAGAGGGACCAATGCACCAAAAAAAATCATAATGTTATGCCAGACACATTCTGGTAAACAGCTCCAGTGTGGGATTTTCCAGGTCTGTTTATTGTATAAATACTCAGCATTCAACTCATCCTCGACAACAGCTCTTCATGGATATATAGAAAGAGACAGCTGTCTGCTTTATTATTGCTTGCAGTTTAAGTGAGCTGTAACAATTAAGTACTGATCTTGTTGCCCGTTTCTTTTTCTGAAAGAAGCAGATTACAGATTAATTCGGTTAATCAAGTGCCTTACTAAAGGTATATTTAATAATATACAGCATTGAAAGAAAATTGACTGCTTTAGCTTATTATTGTTTGTAGCACCTTTGTTTTGCCGAAGAAACATCTATGTGTTGTCGCCACAAAAGTCCCCTAAATCTCCTTGTGAGTCAGCACTATGCTGATACCTCTTTACACCTTTGGCAGAAAATCAATCAATAGATGCTGGTGTAGTTTAAACAGCTCAATAGTTTAATTATCAGCTCTGATTTCCATTAGGATATTCATTTATTAGTCTATGGATGACCCATTTTAAGTATACTTTTGTATGAAACAGCTTCCATCTCCTAACCCTAATTAGGTTTTTTGATGTGGTGACAGCGGTTCAAAATAAGGTTAAATAAGGAAAATTCTCTTACCCAATTTAGTTGCTGTCTGAATCTATGACTTATTTTGACAAGAAACTCAACTAGATATAATAAAGTTGACGGCACAGAGGCAAGCATTTGTTTGAGGCTTAACTCTGCTTCGTTCTTCTGATGCTTTAAATAGTCTGAGCAATCACATCAACAGCCCTGGAGACCACAAACCCACTGCAGAGCCTGAGATTCACAGCTTTTAAATAAATAAAAATCGGGAAAATGAAGAAAGCTATGTTTGATAATGCAGGCAGAGGATGAAAAAGTGCAGGAGATTAGTTGGAGATATGCGGCGTGCTGATGTGGAAGATATGTGATAAGCATAAAGCAGAAGGAATAAATAAGCAAAGAACCACCTCGGGTGTAAAGCTTGATGATTGGCTGGGAGGGGATTTAATGGGAAATCCATCTTTTCTGAACCAAAGTACCACAAAGCTCTATTAGGGTGTTTATTTATAAACTCATGTTGTATATATTTCTAAAGCTGACAAGTTTTATGACTGCCGTTTGTTGGTCTATTTACTGTATGTGTGTGGCTTTCCTTGAAAAAAATCATGGCTGACAGGTGGCTTACTGCACATCTGTCTACAATATCGCTCATCGGACTGTTGGAGTTATAGGGAGCTACAGGACGATCATTCTTCACTTGATGGTCAACCTTGTTGGTACACTCAAGTCCTCTAGGGTCATTTTTTTTTTTTCTTCCTTCAGCCATCCCGTGCATTCAGAGAACTCACCTGCTCAAACACTCTGTAGCCTCCCTGGAACTAAACACATTGGAAACACATATTCTTGGGTCTCTCATGATCTGTTCTCCCTCACGTTTTTTGCAAAACCTCTCCTACCCCAGTCAATCAAACTCCTGGTAATGAAAACTCCTACCCCCCACTTGCAGTATTTACACATTTATTGATATCATTGATATCTTCTGAATTTCACCTTAATACATCAGGTGCACAACTTTTGGCTTACAACATTTTCTGCACCCTGAACAAGGTGCATGATCTGAATGAAAACCAGATAAACAGTTTCTCTGCTCATAAACGCCCCCTCTGCTGAGGGTTTTGAGTAGGGGGACATGAAACCCAGTTACTTGGAATAAGAAAAAAAACAGAATGAACTAAAAATAAAGACACCCAAAATGGTTGATGACGTAATGTGGAAGTAAATGTCACACCTATTGGATCACAACAAATGGTCCCAACAAAAGTATACCCCCTTCAACTGGACTCCCACAAACCTTCCACAGCAGCATCCAGCCCAACACTGCTATTGAGTCTGTCCCCTAAACATGACTCCAACTTGAAAACAATGTAGAAACTGAGTAAATATCTCAGTAAAATGTAGAGATCAACGATCTAGAAAGATAATATCAACCAGGGTATTTCAACTGGTTTTAATTGACATAAGATCAGTGTCAGAAAAATATTTTTTAACGATTAAACAATTTCATTAATAAGCAAACTATTGATGTTATGTTTCTAACAAAGACATGGCTCGATGAAAATAATAATCAAACCACCCAATCCCAATTTTATCCATCAGAGCAGCCTGTTTGAATAGAGGGAAATTGTATTGCACAATTCTCTACAGGATCAAAGTATTGCAAAATTCTGTACAGTTCACTGCTTTACAGGAAAATAAAATGCCAGTAGAATACGAATATATATTATTAACTAAAACTGGAAGTCGTAGTTAATCAATAGGTCAAAATTGAGGGTAAAGCCAAGTAATTATAATTAGTTGAATGATTATATTAATCCATTGCCAATTTGGTAAGTTAGACTCTAGATCTCTATCAGCAGATTTAATAATCATCAACCAAAGAAATCTGTCTCTATTCATTTTCAATGTTACTGAAAGAATAGTTACTCTGTAATGAGTGATAAATTGTTCACTGCACTATAACCACAAACTACTACGGGTTAAAATATCGATGTCATTTTTTTCTAATAATCCAAGATTATATCATATCTAAAACTATACATTACTGAAATAAAACACAAGGTACACAAAATGAATAAGGGAAAAGGGGTCTAAAAGTCTGTTTAAAGATTTTCACAGCGAATGTCCAAAGCAAGGTTAGGTGCATTAATGCATTTGGTGATGTCTGTTCAAAACAGCAATAAGCATATGTAAATAACAATTAATGCAGAGATCTTAAATGCAATCAAAACAGTGTTGTTTCATTCATCTTACAGTGGATAATGTCAAAAGAACAAGGCCCTTTACTTGAAAAGCCAGATATTTAAAAGATTGAAAGTCACCCAGCATCACTTTTCTAGCTTGTGAATCTTTAAAGTGTGTAATGATTCCTCACCCTTTTCTAAACAGTCTGTTCTGCTGGAGATGGAGAAAATTGT
>NW_015150489.1:439106-483515 GCF_000732505.1 Cyprinodon variegatus
CTGTGTTGGGATCCAAAGAGTGGTCACTGTGTTCCAAAGCAATGACGGATTTGACATATATTTCCCCATAATCTCATCAACCATTTTGGCTGTCTTTATTATTTGTTCATTTTGGGTTTTTCTTTCCCCATTCCAGGTACTTGTGTTCTAAGGCCTCATCTGTGTAACATTTGCTATCAGGGAGATTCTTTATCTGGTCTTCATTCACATCGTGAACTTTGTTCAGGAAATAGAACATGTTGGAAGCCAAATTTTATACACCTGGTCTATTCAGGTGAAATCCATCTCTCTCGAAGAAGAGATGTCTTTCCCCAGAATATGTTAAAGTTATCTCAAAAGCCAATTTTTCTTACAAATCAGACTCATTCAATCTATTTATTAAAGTAGGAAACTCTACTAAAGACTTAATCTCCTCCTGAAGGTGGCATTACAGGGCCTCTAATGAACAGTTTATAATGTGTCTGTTCCACAGTGTTAAGCAGAAAAATTTATTTCTCCCTTTACTAATTCTGACTTCCTCTTAGCAATATCCTTCAGTTCTTCGATGTGGATGACAAAGTTCTTCAGGATTGGATACTTCAGCCAACATTCACTATATTTTTGTTTTTTCTTGTTGCAGAAGCGTTTGATCTCATTTAAAATATCATCAGCTACAATTAAGTTTCTTGGCTTAGCAGAGGGTTTGTTATCAAGCTGTTTGGAAAAGAGCCGATTGTTGCAATACCTTTTTCTGCTGCCTAAAGACAGGCTGTCGTCTTCAAGGTCATCCTAGCAGAAAGGCAGAAAGCCTGGTGGAATCCCAATATTTTCAGTAATCTCAGAGGGTTCTTCCTTATCCTTTGTTTTGGGAGCAAAATACTTTTTGCATCTGTTATTACTTGGAGCTAAAGACATGATTTTCTGAAGTCTTGGCCACGTTTTGTCTTCTATATATGGCGATGTTGCTGTCAGGTGTCCTTTTAGATCTGGTTTGGATTGTTTATTCTTTGACTTTGCCCCGAGCATTTCCCAGCTTCCAGTCTGGTTATTGTCATTAGAATCAGCACCTTGTTTCTCATTTCCGTTGGTTAGTTGTTTTTCCAACTCGTGTGGAGCTTACTTGGAGTTGCTAGCAATAGTGTAACTTAGCACAGTGAGTTACACTATCGCTGATTTACTGTACGTTGCTCTCTTATTAGTGAGTTTTTTTGCTTCTCGTCCATACAACCCCTTCCAAACATTGCTTGATGCAGGATTTTGCATTTCTAACACCATGTGCTATAAATCACTATAGTTTTATAGAAGCATCCAGGTAGAGGACACTTTTAATCATGATAACTGTGAACTCCTTTACTACATGCTGTACGCTGGTAAAAATGTTTAAAGAGCAGTCCAGCTAAAGAATCCTTGAAAAAACATTGTTTGTCCAACTTTCTGTGGCTTTGGCTAAGACATAAGTAAGTAAAAAATAAGGAAAATATAGGCAAGCTGGGAGCAAGGAAGCGTCTGAGAGGCGGAAAAGCAAAGTGTGCATAGAACTGTCTCATTTTCTACAAACATTTATGTAGAAGAAAAAACTGCCTGTTTTGTAAACAAACCCATACTTGTTTGCTCATCCTTAACTTTATCCGCTCTGAGTCTGCCCCTCATATATTGTTTTATTCAGTCGTATCTGTTGATGTATTTTTTTCCATTATTGACCTTCATTGCATCTTTGTATTTTATTTTATTTTTTTTTTCGCAGTGTCCTGTCTGGCAATCTGGCAATAAAATAATTGTCTTGAAGCCAAGAGAGCCCAACAGATTTTGCTTTCACAAGTGGAGGAGTAGGGCTTCTGCTATAGTGTTCTGATTGATTTATGCATATAAATAGCTTTATTATAATTCATGCAGGGAGTTTTACAGATCGCATGGACACTGCAATGTAAATAGAAAAGGAAAGGAAAAACAGAAAAAAGGATAAAAGATAAAAGAAAGAGGAGATAAAACAGGAGATAATGATAATCTTCAGGCTACTTCATCACCTGCAAAGAGATGTAAAAAGAACAGCACAACCAACGGATATAGTATAAGAGATACAATAAATGAACACCTTGATACTATCGCTGAAGTAGAAGTAATATTATTTATTGTGACATGTATACTTTAGTATCTGAAGATCAGAATATGGGCTTTCTGTATGGAAGTGAATCTCTAAGTACCGGGAGCCAAGCACCTGTAGGTGTTTGTGAGAGTGCACTTGTCCATGTGAAGTTTATCCAAAGGAAAAATGCCCAATAGTGGTTGTGAAGAGCCAAAGACGCGGCCCTCCAGAGCACTGAGGCAAGGGCTGGGGGACCCAAAGCCCCAGACGCTCAAAGGGACCCCAAGAGCAAAGGCACAGAGGAGGGACCAACCCAGGAAATCCGACCCCCAACCAAGGGAGTAGGAGAGACGATCCCGAGGAAATCCCCCAGCCACCGCAATGCCAAAGCTGCGGGGAAGAGTCCGAGTCCGCGGACTCCGCCGGCAGCCAGCCACCCCGAAGCCAACTCGAATTAGAATCAGTCTGACACGTTTACACAAAACATTTTTGATGTGATCAGACCTTCATGCTGATTATTTGTGTCTATGTAAATGTAGCTAATAAAATCTAAGATTCTTGAATAAATAAATTAGATAATTATTTAAAAGGACTACACATCTGAATATCATTATATAGTTTTGCAGTATTTTATATATATTTTATATATATATTATAATTAGGTAGATATGATTTTTTTTTTTGTTAATAATAACAATTCACCCAATTAGATGTTTTAGAATTTTATATTGCCACACAATGCTAGGTTTCAACTGGGTATATACTTAAGCTGAATGATGCTTTTTAAGCAATTAAACAAAAATAAAATCTACTTTACAACAGGATTAAACAGACTATTAAAAAAACTTAGTTTATACGCACAGTATTTTTGTATCAAAAACAATAATTAACCATGCGAGAAAATAAAGAAAATAAGAGCAACTTGTGGGCAGCCAGCTGTCTGTCAATGTTAAGATGATGTGAGGATCTTTTTTAGATTATCGATACTTCTAGCCGTATGTAAAATCTTAGTTCCACACATAATGAGCAGATCACAAGAACATTTAGCTGTAAACTTCAGCAAGTGTTTTTTTAAGACTACAGTAATTGAATCAGTGGCTTTGTCCAACCAAAGCAAAGGGTGTGCGCTTATGAAATGTCAGTTTGATTGTTGAAGTAGCACTCTGTTAGATTGCAAATAATGTAACAGCATTACCCATATGTGAAAACTAATTAGCAAGATTACTTTTATAATTAAACATAAGCACAGTTACTGCTAACATTATATAACTCAATTACTTCAAACAATGTTCATCAATAGTAAGTGACAGTTTGAAATATATCCCATTGTAAAATGGGATATATACATTTAAAATACATTTGTTTCAACTATCCTGTAATTTATTAAGATTAACCTCCACAGCAGATATTTCGACAGTTAAAAATAAATAAATAAAAAGGCAGAAGGCCCTCCTTATTTAATGAACTTGAAAAATCTACCAACAATCACCCATCACCCCCATTTAAAGCTAGCAGACCTCAGCAATATTTATGGCAATGAAACACTGTTAAGGCCACATCAGGTCTTTTCACTTAACAACCGTGTCTTTCTTCTAAAATCTAATGGCCATTAGACTTTCATGTGGAACAGGCCCTGACAACAGCAGCTGCTCAAAACACTTTAATCAAATACTGCAAGCAGCTTTGGGGATTTTATATTGTTCCCTGTGTGTAACTGTGTTTACGTCAAACATAGAGTGTGTAACTCCTACATGCCAGCAGACTGTTACTGAAACCTGGATGATACTTGTCGGGATTTGTCATTTAATTCTATTGTTATCTATGATTCAAGATGCAAATTGTCCATTACTTAATGACTGTAGGTAAATAAACAATACTCATCTGAAATAGCAATGTGAAAGCCTGAAAACACAAATTGTTTGGACCTCCAAATTCATTTCATATTTAAATTATTTGTTTCTAGTCTGGCATAGACAGAATGGCTCCAGATAAAATAATACATTTAGCTCTTAAAATTCCATTGCTGCTAGCTTTTCTACAGCCATGCAGCAACGGCAGCTACTAACCTTGGAAAATAGGGTAGAAGCTCTAGCAATGACGCAGTTTCAAAACCCGCCCCCTCTGTTTTTACATCTTAAGCTGCACATGGAAGTAAAACAAGTAGTAGAAAACTGAATGGCAGAAAAAGAAGTGGCAGAAATGCAGGGCGTAAAGGAAAAACAGAAGCCGGGGAAATGTAAAAAGAACAAGGGCTTGTATGAGGAAAAGGAAAAAACTAGGGGTGGGTATAGTCTTTAAATGTAGAATAATCTCACTGTAATCTTGGAATTAATCTATATTAATGTAGATATTAATGTAGATTAAAATTTGAATTTTGCCAAAGGCATTCATGATATGTGTGTGCTGCCTCCAGAATTTAAAAGAAAATGTTTACTTTTTTTGTGCTTGCAAAATCCCACGAAATTTACTTATTTGAGATTTTGACAAAGTCATACATACTTATTTTGCTAATATGTTACTGTGTTTTTCCACTTCCAATCATAGATATCCCTCTTTAACAATACAGTGTCTGCAAAAAATCTGACACACACGTCGCCTCGTATTTTGCGGCTTTCTGCGCGGCGTGCTGGTCATGTATTCGCCTTATGATAGTTCATCTAGCAGGTATTAAGATGGGTTGCCTGTGGCTGCCTGGAGAACGAGCTTGAGCCCAAACCTTGTGGCTATCCAATGGTTATTGGTTAGCTTGGCTGATAGAGCTGTGTTTATAGCTGCAGCCATATCAGAACGTCACGTTCGATGTGGTAATTTCACAGTATGCCTGCACAAGTTGGACCCCCAGATATACATCTGCGCTGAACTATCAACGTGAAAGTATCATAGCTTACTTACTATAGACCCAGCTTCCAACCCAACTGTGGAAAAACTGTTGCATAATGTCAATATTTTTTTATCGCCCGATAAGATTCTGACATAACGCCAATAACGGCCCACCACTAGAAAAAAACAAAATATATACGAAATTTATATCGTAGTTATGCTTCTATTTTTAATTATGCCAGTTTAGGAAGGCTACGCAGGGCAATATTAGTTATGTTCAGAAATACTAGAACCCTGGATGGTCTGAACTAACACCCTGAAGAGCATTTCAACAGCATTTTACTGCCATCACCATGTTACTCAGTCTGACAGTGTGTTTGGTGTCGTATGTGGTGTTATATTTCCACCACACATAGTTTTTACCAAAGCACCTTCTGCAAATTTAGTCTGTCTTGCACTTGCACAGAGCAAAAATAGTATTTCACTCCATGTTTTTTATTGCCACGCTTCAACAAAGAACAATTTGTAGAGTGAGATACTAAGAGTTGTCATGCCAACACTTTTTACCACCTGATGGATATTTGTGCTTTTTTGCCCAGTTGAGTTTAAGTGGACAGCTATGTCTAGTGGGTTTTATGAGGATTGCAGGGAGGCGAAAGGGGAAAGCATGCATAGAACTGTCTTATTTTCATTTATTACTTCCGGCATTACTGTTTTTGCCTTTTTGGATGATAAATTGAATTGTGCAAAATGAGATTGCTTAACCCTATTTAATAAAGTTTCTAAATCTTATTAGTTCTAATGTGTACAGTAAGATGTAAAATTCTTAGGGATATAGGCAGTTTATACTGTAATGACTATATCTCCAGTATTTTTCTCCTGGATGTGGGTTCAAATATGTTATTGTCTTTACCAGTTGTCTGCATTTAGAATTCAGGAAAGTGGACTTGCAGTATGGTTTATCTATTGGGGAAGGATAAGAGTTAATTACCCAGAACTGCTGTAAGAATGTGAAGTTTTCCTTCCACCAAGAGTCTTAGGGACAATGTGTTTCTGTGGGAATTTATGTAAATTTCTTAAAGGTACTGCAAATTATCAGTCATCTGGCATGTAGACTTGCTGCTGATATAGTTGATTTATTGGTTCTGAATTTGATGAATGCTAAAGGCACACAATAGTTAACATGGACCAAGTGTGATACGAGGGGAGAAGGGATAAGAGCCGCAAAGTTATTAAAGCTTGCCATGTTTCTTACTTTGCTTTGACAACTTGTGATTTTTTTTTTCAAGGTTATATGGTAAGACAACAAGTTTTTGTATTTATTACGCTGAAAAGAATACCAATTTAGTGGTGGCAAGTTCCCACCATACTGTACATACACAAAATCAAACCTTTCCATCCACCCAGCAAAATATTAATATTCAAATTGGCTTAAGATCATGGAAATAGCAGTTTCTAATTTATTTATTTATGTTTCCAGTCTACTTTGATGTCAAATGCGTTCTTGATTAGATAAAGTAAACACACAATTTGAATGCCATTTTAAAGCAACACTTTGTCACGGTCTTGGTTCTGTTATGTTTTACTTTGCTCCATGTTTTCTAGTTTTATTGGTTTAATTCCTATTTTGTTGTATTTTCTGGATATATTTGAGCTCTTGGGTTTTTATTTGTTGCCCTCTGTTGCCCTCTTGTGTTGGTCTTCTTTTCCCTAGCTCCTTCCTAGACTGCTCTCTTCACACCTACTCCCAATCTGCTCTTTAGTCCTCTCTTTGTTCAGTCTATCATAAATACTCTCTTTGTTTAGTTCCTCAGTGCTGGTTCCTCGTCTTTCTTGGTCTTACCACGTCTTTCCTCGTCTTACCCTGGCTCCTCGTGGTTGTTTTTCCCTGATGTCTCCATGGTTCTGGTTTGTGTTACATTTTAAGTTGGATTTTGGACTCCTGCCTCTGTCAATTGTTATCACTAATTAAAACTGCAAGAAGTCACCTCTGCCTCCCTGCCTCTGCATTTGGGTCCTCAAACCTCAACCAAACCCTGACACACTGTGTACCTTATACCTAATATATCAAAACTTGTCTATGTAACTCAAGAAGCCGCTTTCACAGTTTCATATACTTCAAATGCTGAGATTGGAAGGATGAAGAGTTTTTTTCAGTTCAGTGTACATAAACTGATTTTCAAGTGAATTTAATACTAGGGTATGTTTAAGGATTTTGAAGATGTACAAACTCTAAAAGGTTGTTGTACCTATTTTTGCTCAAGATCACGTAATCAGAACTGTTCATTTTTTTCATAATTTCAGAAATTCAAATGTGGTACTTTTGAGGTCAAGGATTTCTCCTAAAATATGGCCCATTGACAAGACGCATTATAATTTGTGTGCTCTAAGCCCCATCGCTAAGCATATAAGAGTGTTTGGGGACAGAGGATCCTGTCTCAACCAGATAAAAACCGTGTGAAAAATACAAATACATGCTCCCATGCACTCTGCTTTGGATGTGACAAAAATCTCAAACATTCAAGTGGAAAAAATTGTCTTTGTATCCATTCAGGATCACTCACGCAAATGAAAAAAAGGAAAACCCACACACGCGTACACTCTGGCAGCCATGCACATTCAC
The DNA here is from genome assembly GCF_000732505.1 of Cyprinodon variegatus. Classification (NCBI taxonomy): domain Eukaryota; kingdom Metazoa; phylum Chordata; class Actinopteri; order Cyprinodontiformes; family Cyprinodontidae; genus Cyprinodon; species Cyprinodon variegatus. The sequence goes on from NW_015150489.1 coordinate 446,612, forward strand.
TGTCACGTGAATCTGCACGTGAGTATTGAGACACTGGGGTAGAGAAATGCAAATGCTCATCTTTTCAAGTCAGCTGCATGGTATCCATTGGGAGATGAATGTGTGTGAGAGAAAGGGGAACATATTGGGGAAGAGAGTGAGATGGTGCTGGTTCACTGTGCCCCCCGCCCCTGCTTGCCAGGCAGCAAAAATGTATGACACAGTCTCAGGAGGACATGGTGCAGCCATGGAGCCTTATGTCCTCTATTTTTCTCATGTTTTCTTTTGGTTTATTTCTTTTTACACACTGTTGCATTCCTTTGACATGTCATACTCGGTGATCTCGATTCTTTGGCTTGGTCTTTTGCTTTCAAATCTAAGTTACCATACCTCATCCATCCAACTCTGATCATGCTTTCCCTGCATTGTCAGGTTGCCAATCCTGTGGAATTTGTGGAAAAGCATACATGCTGGAAAGATTCTGTGCCTGACCCGACTGCCTGAAAGTAGACATCGGTTTGGAGATGCAGAGAGGTAAAAACAGTGACAAGGTTAATTTTAGATATTCTAGAGCTTACATGATTCTTATACTGTTCTTAGAACTTAGACTTGGACAGATTTTATTTTGTCATTTTGTACACAAAAGTGTATACAAAAAGACATTTCGTTTAGTACAGCTCTCTAGACTTTTGCATTTTTAAAGTGAAGCCTTAAAAGGTAAGCAGCAATGGTAAAAACACTGTAATGAAAAAAAAACTTTGGTGAAAAAAAAGTGATGTAAACATACGACTGTATGGTTACACTTCCAACATTCTGTTTTTTTTTGTTTTTTTTATAAGCCATTTTTAAAAAATTTAGCAGTCTAATGGCAGTGGGGAAGAAACTGTTCTGGAATCTGCTGGACCTGCATCGGATGCTTCAAAGTCTCTTCTCCGAGGGCAGCAGGGAGAACAGTCCATGGTGGGGTGTGAGTGGTCATTGATAATGTTACGGACTCGGGACACGTTGATGTGATTGGAGGTGAACTTGCGGACGCAGTCATGTGTCATCAGGATGAACAGGGGTCTCAGGCCACAGCCCTGAGGGGAGCCTGTGCTTAGGGTGATGACATCAGAGGTGTTCTGTCCAACCCGGACTGACTGAGGTCTGTTGGTGAGGAGGTCTAGCAGCAAATTGCAGAGGGGTGTATTGAAGGCCAGCTGTTCCAGTTTGCCCATCAGATGCTGTGGGATGATGGTTTTGAAAGCTGAACTGAAGTCCAGGAGCAGCATCCACACGTTGGTGTTCTTCTCCTTCAGGTGTGCCAGTCTCAGGTGGAGAGCAGCAGAGATGGCGTCCTCAGTGGATCGATTCCGTCGGTAGGTGAACTGGAACGGGTCGTATGTTGGCGGCAGACTGGAGACAATGTGTTCTTTAATCAGCCTTTGCTGATCTGATGGCACAGTTTAAGTTGGCACGCTTTTCTACTTCTTTCAAAAGTATAAAAAAAACACCAAAAATTAATAATTAAAATATAACCATAGTAAGGAAAGTCACAAACAATAACTGAGGAGAAACTTCAAATAAATTTAGTAGTAATTTTAGGGTGAGGTGCCAAGGGTGCTTTTCTTTAATTCTACTATACAAAATAAAGTAAACAAAATTATAATAAATAGAAATGCTTGTGTACACTAACTTCACCAGTGAAGCTGATCCGATGCTTAAAGTATATCAGACAATATATTCATTATTTTGGGGGAACTCAGTAGAATAATTCATTTCATAGACCCATATTGGAAGTTCTTCAAAACAAATGAGTCAGAGCAAAAAAAAAAAAAAAACCCAGCAGAGATCACACATCAAATCATTTACCTAATGTTAAATTTCATTGCAATGTATTAATATAGTGGAATTTACCTATTCACATGTTTTGGAATTAAGATATGCTACCACAGGAGTGGAAAAAATAAGCAGTGTTTCTTTAGGAATACGGGACCTGTCTGTATGCACATCTCTTTCAAAGTTATTGCATTTTGGATAACATTAGAACATTCTGTTGTGATGTTAAATTTCAATTCAGCTGTTGTATGAGTTATATTACAAGTTGCTTTATTTTTATTCTGTACCATAACAGTGTAGCTTGTTCATTTCCTCATTTTGAGTCATTTCCTTTCTCAAGCAGTCTGACATTCATAATTTACAAGCAATAATTTGTGTTGCTCCCCATACTCCATTTCTCCCCAAGCTAGTCCCAGTCTTTCTTTGTAGAAAGAATGGGATGCAGTAGTGAGCTTGTGGCAGAAATTAGAAGAATGTTGCAGGTTTCAGACAAACTCATCAGGGACATATTTGTGCCACCAAGTGATATATGTGAACCACCAAGATTAAATATTGTTTTGTGTCAAGGCGCTTGCCTTCTATTATCCTGTTAGTTTTGTAAATATCTGTTCCTTTTTCCATGAGAAAGAAAAACTGTTTTTAGCTTCTTTTTCTCCTTTTCTTTCCTGAAACTATTTTGTATCATGGAGGTGTAACATTTTTTTTTTTTTACCTCTGTGGATATCTGTACAGTATATGTTTTTAGAGAATCTGGGACTATTGCCAGGTTCTCTAAAAGCATAAATGACAAAGCTGGGACAACGGTGCAGGATGTGAAGATTATGTCTTAGCTTATAAAATATTTAATGATTATGCTTCATCATTATTGCAACAGTTTATTCAAATGAAAACCAGTGAGAGAACAAGGGAATTTCACACAGAAAAACCCCTTTGGTGTGCTTTGGCCGATTTTTTTCTCATTGCATTTTTAGACTTAGAATAAAAGTCAGGGTAATACAAGGGACCTTTCACTTATCATTTAATTGAAAAAAAAAACCATCTCAAAAATGGTCAACATTAAGTAGGCCTACATGCAAAGATGAATAGATTGTCATTTTGTTGTATGTATTGTTTCTTTTTTCTTTTTTGTAGTGTTTTGGTGGTTATTTTGTTTCCTATTTCTATTTATTGTTGTATTTTAACTTTGACTTCCACTGGGATGAGGGATGGAAATTGACCATCTATAATCTCAGGTTAGCTTTGGTATTTACATGAAAATATTCATCATTACATTTTTCTCAAAGACAATCTTTGGGTGGCACACAAAAAATAAAGATATTCTGGGGTTTTATTATGCTGTTGTCATACATAGGCTATTTAAATGCGTTCAAAGAATTTAACTGAATACATTCATATTCTTAGTAAACGTTGAACTGAATGAATCAGTTTTGAAGTAATGAATGTGAACGAGAGCAACGTTCACTCTCAGAATAATGAGTGACAGGCACAGCTCACGTTGACATTCAAATAATAAAGACACTTTTCATTGGATAACATCAGATTTTGCAGCACTTATTACAGCGAATAGCAGAACAGACCAGCATTTCTACTGCTAGCACTAGTCTGAGCAGACTAAGACTCATCTACTGGTATTTCTGATGCCAGGTTTGCAGAGCGCTTGGCAGAGTTTTATGAACAAAGGAAGACTGACAGAAAAAAACGTGTTTTTGTGCAAACCGTGCCCATTGGGACTTAAAGAACAGGTCCGTATGGCAGCCACATCCACTTAAAACTTAAAGCGAAACATTAAAGTTAAGCATCAGAGCTATCTTTGGAAATATCTGCTACTGAACGAGAAATGTAAGAAATATTCTGCTAGAGATCTTTTCAGGCAGAATCTGAATGTACCTGTTTGTTTCTGAAGGTCTGTATATTTTGCTAAGTAAAGACTTCCCTGCACATACAATATATCTTGACTGCATTGAGTATTTCCATTTCTCTATATATATTATGATCACACATTAAAGGGTGAAGTGTTTAATTCAATTCAATTCAATTTTACTTTATTAATCCCAAGTTTCCCATTTTCCCCAAAGGGAATTTAGTTTCAGTACAGCCCAGACATTATACATGAGGGGAAGCGGTGTCTCTGAGGCTTTTCTTCTATAGATGGTGTTTCCCTTCATAGTAAAAAAACCCCCCAAAAAACATAGAAAAAGATCCCCATAGGAAAGATTTCATACTTTATCCTTACCAGGATACAGTTCCAGACTGCAAAAAAACATCACATCACATAAGCCAACATAGATAACGTGACATCTTGCAGACAGGGTGAACATTGAGGAGAATGAGATGTGCGTTTATCATATCTGAGCAGTGTGTGTGTGCAAAGTAAGTCCATGAAGCCATAAGTCAATGTCCTTGAGAGATGTATGTAACAGTTCGTCAGATGACCTACAAGGCAGCTTCACAAATATTTCAGGGGAGGGAGGAGGGCAGTGGGCTGAGCCTGAAATTTACATTTAATAATAATAAAAAAAGTATACAGTATATAAATATATAATATATGTATGTATATATATATATATATATATATATATATATATATATATATATATATATATATATATATAAAAATGGTAATAGGAATTAAAACAAGGAAAAGGGAATTGTTTATTTTATGAAGCGAAATTGAAAAACTCTATGAGTTTATATTGTTTATTTTGAAATGACAGTGTCCTAGAATTGTCTTTCTGCAGATGGCAGGTAACATCTCTAATATTGGCTGACATGGTAAAGCAAGTACAAGATGCCTGATAAGAACACTTGTGAAAACCTCTGTCCATTACTGATCTGTTGTCTGCTCTAGTTGGTACCTCTATTTCCTGTATATTACAGCCATAACATAAAAATGTGACACCATTATGAATGGAGACAGTTCTAATTCATATTTCATTTTTTCTGCTCAAAATGTATCTTATATTTGGATGAAAACATGACTGTTAAGTGATAGAAACATTACTGTAGAACATCACACATTATCATCATCCTTATTCCTCAACAACTCTGCTGCAATCCCCTGCCCTTGGCATAATGTACTGTATTATTCTTTCATTATTCGCCCCATCATTATTCACATAATCTTTATTTGTAAAAATAATAATATTCATACTGCATTAGGTAATTGGTTATTTTGTGAGTGTTCTTAATAAGCTGCACAGGATGCTGAGGTCTTCTTTTTGTTTATTCCACCATCTTAACATCCTCCAAATCTAGCAGGATTCTGTGAATAACATGAGAACATGGTGTCCCCAGGTGGCTGTCAGAATATTACAGAGCTGTTATATTGTAATTGAACTGAAAAAAAAAAAAACGTTCATATTCGCCAGTAACTTGTTTTAGATTACATTTCATAAAGAATCACTGTGTAATATTATACAATATTAACTTGTGGCAAGATGGTTACAATTTATTTATTTATAATGGGTTTTTTGGACAATAAACACACAGTCAAAAAGAAATCAAAAGTCTTCTTTATATTACAGCCTAATCCAAGTCTGATTTGGAGTATAAAATTGGTATTTACATTATTCACATCTGTTGCTAGAGACAGTCTATGTTTTTTCAAAAAATCTAAACATGATGTGTACATTTTCTAGCTATATCAACACAATTTACTAAAAAGGGCAACATTTACAGTGCATTGTTTGGGTTTTTCATAATTAAGGGTTGGGATTAAAAAAAATAAATACATTTTCCCATTAATCTCGTCAGATCATCTATGCCACGGATTTTCTCTTTGTTTTTTCTTTTCCTTCTGAAGTCGTACAAATGTTTAAATTATGTGTGCTATATCCCAGTGTGAAATTGTGTGTGTTGCTCAGCTTAGCAGTCAGCCTACCTACTCACCTGTGGTGCCATACATCTCAGCTCCTTAATCTGATTTGACTGCATTCCTCCAGCTCCTGTTACTGCCAACTGCCCTCAGTGTGATTCTGTTGTCTGGCACAAAGTAATGAAAACACATAAAGCTCTCATTACGTGCCAATGGCTTTGGAGTGCTGTGCTAGTAGACTTTTGTGTGCTCTTTGAACGTCTGTAATACACACTTACATGCACACACCAAAGAAAGAGGGAATATGTTTTCACATAATGTACACATTGACATACACACAGCTGCAGACACTCTCCCTCAAGCCTGTACCATGCTGCAGTTAAATTACACAGCTGTCATCAGCTTCTGATTGATGGTTCTTTCTCTCATCATTTTTATGATAAGCTCTTATTGGCTGAGTAATTTCTATATGGCCATATTAAGATGGGTTGGTAAACTGATTTACATGAGTATCCTTACATCCATGCGGATTACAGCCACTGTACTTTTGCCTATTTTAGCTGGCAAAAGCAAAGCACACACGGCAAAAAAATCTAAGTAATTTTTTCGAAAATCAGTGCATTTTTTCTTGAATTGAGGAGGTAAGTGAGACACTTTGCCAGTGGAATAAGACAGTTTATATTTAAAATAAGAAAAAAAAACAATTGCATTGTCTTATTTCTAACAGGTATTATCTAATTATGTTATTTTAAGAGTAAAATAACTATTTCCATTGCCAAATCTTCTTATTTCCCTAAACAAGTAAGAGTAAATGTACTTAATTAAATAAATTGTTACTTATTTCTACATTGTTTTTTGCAGTGCACATATTGATTTAAAGATACAAATGAATGATATCGTGGTTTTATCCTTTTTCCTGTCTTTTAAGCCTCTTGGTCTTAATAGACCTCTTTAACGGTATTTTAACTGCCCTCATCTAGCAAACTTAAATCAGTCTACAGCTCCTTTCTAATGTTCATTAAAGTACATTTTGAATGTATGCTTTTCTAGTTAACAGTCTTTTCATCTTCACTTAGTTCAAGTGTGTCATTGTAGGTACAGGTCATTAACCTTCAATAGGAAATGAGAGAAAATATGGAGACAATCAGTCAGGAACTGGCTAATTATGTTTCCCCCACTTGAAGCCATTGCTCTAATTTTACCCCTACATGGCCACTTGTTGTAAAGCCTCTATTATGACTGTTGTAAAGGGTTCAGTATTGGACCAAAGGACAGGTACGCCTGAACTTTAATCAACTTGAAGAGAAGATGAAGCCAGGGGGAAAATTGAATTTATTGGAAAGAAATAAAAATGTAACTAGGGTGTGAGGACAGCAACAGCAGGGAGAGGGACACTAAGATGTAGAAGTGCTGCCAAGATTAACTTACTAAAATCAATTCTTTTTAGTGCCAAGAAATCCACATTTCTTTTCTTTTTCTTTTTATATTAGTGTGTGTGTATTTTTTTAGGTTAATATTTATCAACTGAGATTTTTAAAAGGTACACCTGTCAAGTTTCTTTTAGTTGTTACAGAAATGCTTTTAATACCTCCCCTAGTAGCAATAACCTCACACTGGTGTTCCTAACAGCTTCAGATCATATTCTCCTTCAGGTTTCTTTATTTGTTGAGTTCTACACAATTTTATTGTACATTGACTTTATAAGCATTCCAGTAAAATTAAATGTACACAATCATATGCTGCATCTTTTTATAAATTTGCTTTCTATTCTAATATCTGATTCGACCACCAATATTGGTTGTTGAAATCTTACCAAAGAGGTTGATAAAAAGTACATTTATAAGCCTTTATGCAGACTTGTTTGAAAAACTACAGAGGAAAAAAAATTTTATAAAATGGATTAGGAGTCAAACAAGCAAAAAGCAAGCCATGGATCACACTGGTTGGATTTTTAAAACATTTTTATTAAGGACAAACCAGGCATAAGCCATACTTAAATGTTTTAATTTGAAGTCTACACATCTGTTCACAAAAGGGAGGCACATTCAGTGCAATTTTGCAAAATAATTAGGCGAATCACCAAGTGGCACCTGCTTCCTATGTCAAGCTTTTAGATAATCGCTGCAGCAGCCGTAGCTGTGACCTATCAAATTCTTTATTTGTTTCACAACTAGCAGAGTTAGCTGATAACTCTCACCAATTCTGGTCAGGAGGAACACAGAAACATCTTTCCCATCAGCAAACACACAAACCTTTTTCCCTTTTGCTCATATAAACTCTCTGGTCCTGTACTCTTTGGTTCAATCTGTTAGGCAGCCTGACTGTTTATTGCTTCTTCTATGTAGACTACTGTATGTGTTTATACATGATTTGTTAGGATATCTGTTTTCTGCTACATCAGTCTTCCTTAACAGCCTCATTTGAGGTCTCCTTTAGCTGTCATGCTTCAGTGGAACTTATTTATACTATATTAATCTTCCTCCTTTGTGCTCCTCAGTTTTTTTATTTATTGTTTGAGTTGTGCATCACCAGACTCTGAAAAAAGGAAAACTCTGAAAGGGTCAGGCTCAGAGAATCAGGCCACAAATAATCTGGCACTAGTGACTGGTCTGAGAGCTTGTTATATAGTCAGGTGAGCAGGTGAATCAGCTGAAGGCTGATTGTAAAAAGGGTGAAGCTGACAGGTGTGTTGAATCCAGAATCAAACCTGCACAAGTGCCAGGAAACATGACAGACTCATGCTTTTCTCTATTTAATATATAATTCTATTAGGTCATTATGTGGTTTATAGGTCATTGTGTTTGAATTTTCATTTCACCTTAAAGTATTACTAGATTATTTTATAGTGTTTTTTATTAATGATTTTTATACTTTTTGTTTCTATATATGCTGTCTTGGCAATAATTAAGTAAAGTATAATTAAATAAAGCTGTATTAAATGAAATTATGAAATATAAAATTGTGCATGAATTTGCCTGCTTTAAAGGTGGGTCTCCTCAGTTATGTATGACTTTTTAATCTCCAGTTTTTTTCCATGATCCATATCCTCCAAATATTATTATCCTTTTTAATTTCAGCATTAAAATCTCTATTTTCATTTGTGTGAAATAGGCACTTCCTTTTGCCTGTTGTCATGGTAACTCTTTGAATCGGGGCTCCACTGATAAAGGCTTTTCATACTACTTGTTACGCACGTGTGCATCTCCAAGTGGAACTAATCAGAATTGATTAAACTAATTCACAGCAGGAATGGAATTTTGAGGAATTGAATCTGAATTTGGTTAAAACTGCTTTGTGAAATTGGACTCTAGGTTTTAAACTTTTCATCAAATAAAAGTAAGGTTTTTATTTCGTAAAGAAATTAATTGTTCCAGAGAGTGGAGGTTGAGTGGTGAGGCCTACAAACCAAGTTGCTTCAGATCCTTTGTAAAGCTTCCATGTTCAGTGGTAATTTTGGTTGTCATCTGCTGGAATTGTTTAATTGTGGTTCCAGGTGAACTTGGCACATTTCACTTGCTAAAAGTACTAAAAGCTGGTTGCTTGGCCATGGTGTCACTTTGCCTTATTGGCCAGCCAACCGGCCTCATTTGAACTTTACAGACAATCATTGGAGTGTTTTCAAGACAAAGATGAGTGAGACCAGACCAAACAATGAAAATTACCTGAATACTGCATCAAACCAAGCTGTGCCTCCATTTACTTTCTACAGAACCACAGGCTTATCACACACTGCACTAATGCAGCTATTCATGCAAAAGAAAACATTCCACAACCCTGATGTTCTTTTTAAAATCCCATTTTTATTGTCCTTATATAATTTTCTAACTTAGAAACTGAAATTTGGGACATAGTTTCAGGCACCTTAATCAACATTACTCGAAGTAAAGAATTCTATGTGTAATTAAAAAAATATAATGTATGAGTTCTACCTTCTGAACTGAGTAAAATGCTATATCGAAAATTTTATTATAGTTGAACTTTTGGATCTGCACTTGTAGTACAGTATGAGAATCATTATTCTGTAAAATCCTTAATAGCCTGAGAAAGAGGGACCAGTTTTTTATTCATGCAACACAGCATTTTATTTCTGATGTCCAACATGGACTGTGGGTCACTGACTGACATAGTGAACATGTTCTATTAAAAGAGCATTAAAAGAAAATCTGTTTTCACAGCAGAGTGTGAAGTGAAATATTACAAGGCTGATAAAACTGCTGTATTTGTTGTTGGAGAGGCACAAAGTTTGTCAGAAGGCAACAACACACCCTTAACACAGAGTGGTTATAGAAGATTGACAGAACACAACATTTTAATTGAATAAGCTCTTTTTCATAATCTGTTTAGAAGCATTTAATTTAAAAACACAATATTTATCCAGGAGCATAAAATGAGGTATGTGTTAATCACAGCTGGTCTAACCAGCACAATTTACATTTCTTTATTATTTGTTCCTTATTTGCCATTTTCCATTTACCCACTAAGTGAATGTAGTGCAGAATTAAATGTAAATTTATTGTCTTGTTAGTTAGATGTTAGGCTATTTTGAGTTTACAATATAAAAGCAAGTTAAATTAAGCTGATTTTGCTCTCATTACACAGTATTACATTACATACCTAATGTAATATAATAAAATAAGGAAATGTTCTTCCTTTTTTTTGTTACCAAACTGCAAAAAATGCTGTGTACAGGGCATTTAACTCAAATCCGTCAGCATGGCATAAAAGTCACTTACTTGGGGAATAGGGAACAGTAATAACAGCAACCTATTAACCCAATGCACACAAAATATTTGTATAGTGAATCTTAAACTATACAGATATTTCAGTCCTTGTTTTACAAAAACTGTTTGTCTTCTTCTTTTGACTCATGTTTACAGAACTAGAACATATTAATCCACCAGTGGAAATGCATGTTTAAAGTCTTTATACGATTTTTCAAGTTTATGTCCAAATAAGGCATTGGCAATTCGATACTTAATGAAGAAAGCTAAAAAAAATATTTACCTGTGATTTAAATTCAAGGACTTGGCAGGATGTCATTTTCCTTATACCTTTATCTGATGTGCAATATACAGTAAAACCCGTTAATAATCCTTTCCAGAAACTTTAAGGAATTTTCTTAATAAACTGGACCAAATAATGAAGGTGTGTTGTGAGGACATACAGTCTTTTACTGATACTGAATACAATGTTCCATAAATGGATTTAATGTTTAGGTATCTGAAAGATATCTTTTTCTTTGTGTACATAGTAGCTTTTTTAATATGTAACTTAATATCGTCCTACTTTGTATTATCTGATAAATATGTCCAGTTTAATACCATGTAAGGAAATATTTTCATGTTTATTATCATATTAGTCAGTATGCAAAGCAAGGCAAGGCAAGTTTATTTGTATAGCACAATTCATGCCTTACAGAAATCAAAGGAAAATAGAAGCAAAAACAAAAGCAGAATAAAAGAAAGTTAAGATGTAATACCATTAAGTGGTGAAACAAATAAAATGCTGGACCACAAACTTCAAACTACAATGTGTAATACTTAAGAATTTACAGACAGAAATGTAATAAATGGTAAATGGCATGTACTTATATAGCGCCTTTATTCAAGTTAGGAGACTATATACGGTAATAAACCGTATATAGGTTGCAATCTATGATGATCTATGAGCTGAAAGTCTCAAGCTTTATGTTTGCGTTGCCTTAGAAATTGCTATTTATGATGACTGGTGCAGGTTACGTTTATATGGAGGCAGACATCTTTGCACTACGGCAGTGCAAAGCTGTCAAACTAGTAACTCTAAAGATTGCCATTACGCTCAAATATGAGTGCGACAAGTTAGGCCTATATAATATCTATATCCTACACAGAATAATAAGATACTATTCATAAAATGGTCTATGCAAACTAGACTTGCCCAGGTCAATCTGCAATACTCAAAACAGGGGAGACAAACCCCCAAGACAACAGAGGTAATGAGAACAATGTTCTGGAAATCAGACAGCAGCAGCAGGAAATAAGTGTGAGAACACCATTTGAGAAAGCTCTTTAACAAAGTCACCAGCCTGTCCCCCCCTTCTGGAACTAAGGAACCACAGCACAAGCTCAGGAGGATAGCAGAAGAGCACATTGGTGGATCAGAGAAGCCTGCTGGCCCAACTGAAGCTCTGACAGCGGGGGAGAGGCCACGAATTACCCAGGCTAACAATAGAAAAAAACTACAGAGGATCGAAGCAGGATGGCCATAGATCGGATAAGTCCGCCAGGAAAATGGAGCACTGAAGGTGGTGGAGAGGGGCTGTGGCTAACAATTAGGAGGACCACAGTACATTGGAGAAGCCCGCCAGGGAAACAGAGCAAGACAGCAGGTGACAGCAGACCGAGACCAGGCTAAAAAGGCTAACTGCTGGAGGTGGAAGGCATAACTGCTAAGGATCAGAGGACCCTTCATACAGACACTGGATGGTGTCTGCGCTGGAAGTAGGAAGATGAAAAGTCCTTCTAGCACCAAATTAATACTGTTTAAAAAACAAAACAAAAAAACACTCAACCTCTTAAGAGCATTCGTCGCTTCAGTCTTTATCAGGATTATTTTCTCTGTCTTCCATTTTGAATAAATAAAGCTCGTTTTTTTACGCCTATTTCACTAAAACAATTTTCAATTCTTGATACTTTCTCATCCGCTATTTTAATATTTAACAAATCAATATTAAGGTATTTGTGACAAAAGAGTGTATAGATTTTATGCTTGAATCGGTGATCAGCAGATACTGTTTTCGACTGTCCCAAAATTTTGATCTGTGCATATCTAATATAAACAAATTTTGTAAACAAACAAACCTTTTCATGGGCTATTGTTGATGCGGTCACTCCTAACTTTGGCCATAAGGTTTGCAGTGTCTGTTGTGGTGGCAGTGCCTGATGTGGTGGCAATCCCTAAACTCAGTTGTGGACACTGGCATTAAGAGAGGTTGTCAGGGTGAAGAAGGAGTCATATTGAGCCTGGTAGACTTGTGGGACAATTTCAGAGGCAAACACTTGGACCTGGGAGGAGTTTGTAAAGGTTATGAAGGAATACTATCGATTGGCCTCAAAGCGATTCTGGCAAACACTATTTCAGTGGGAGTGGGGAGCTGCTGACCCTGAAAGAGGGCATCATTAGATGTTGGAAGGAATACTTTGAGGATCTCCTCAATCCGGTTGACATCCCTTCCGTGGTGGAAGAAGAGATGGTATTTGTTCATCACTCAGGCTGAAATTACTGAGGTGACAAAAAACTCTATGGTGACAAGGCTTCAGGGGTGGCTGAGAGCCGCCCCTAGTATCTTAGAGCTGAGTTGTTTTGGCTGACACTCCTCTTCAACATTGCATGGAGGTCCACGACAGTGCCCCAGGATTGTCAGACTGGGGTGGTGGTTCCCTGCATAAAAAAGAGGACAGGAGGGTGTGTTCCAACTATAGGAAAATTACACTCCTCTCCGGTAAGGCTAAGGGGGCTGGTAGAGTGCTGGAGAGCAGAGTACAGCTTATGGTTGAACGTAGGCTTCAGGAGGAGCAGTGTGATTTTCATCCAGGCCATGGAAAAATAGACCAACTCTACACCCTCTGCAGGGTGCTTGAGAGTCCCAAGAAGTTTGCCTGACCAGTTTAAATGTGTTTTGTGGACCTGGAGAAGGTCTCTGTAAAAATAAGGAGCCTGGTCCATATTGCAGGCATTAGATTGGACATGTTCCTGGTACATGTTGGACTCCGCCAAGGCTGCCCTCTGTCATTGGTCGTGTTTATAACCTTTAAGGACAAGATTTCTAGGCACAGCCAAGGACAGAAGGAGGTCTGGTTCAGGGAACAGGTTACATATGTGTTAAATTATTGTCCATCAAACCAGTAGCAAATGTGAATAAACCGTATTGAAGAGAATTTGGAATATTGCACTACTGGAACTCTGTATATGCAGACATATAGTGTCTGATTGTCTGTCAGTAAGATGTTTGTATAAGGTGACCAGACGTCTCAATTTGTGATTTGTGAAATCACAGATTTTTTTACTTCAGTCCCACCTTCCTGCAAACCCAAGCAGTGTCCCACATTTGATTGGCTCAAATTATGACAAAATTTCCAATTTATTTACAGAAGCCTTTTCAAAATGTGAAGAAAGTAGAGCAGCAGTCATTGTCACAGAGCTTTGCCGGAGACCCATCACATGACCAAGCTCCCCAGGGGAGGGCAATTTAATTTCTTGAAAGCTGGTATCATGGAACTTTTAGTTGTGTCCTTAGTCAAACACATCTGAATCAAGTAATTAGATGATTAAGAGGGCACTGGAGAAATTGGCTTGTGGCTGGCTAGTTCAAGTGGTATGTTACCCATCCTGCAAATAGAAAGCCTGGGTTCGTATCCCAGCTGGGTCCTTAGGCAAGACCCTTCATGCTAAAGCCTGCTTTGGGGCCTAGTGGTTGGGGATTTCTGAGGTGCTGCGTTCAAGTCCCACTCCCACAGATTGCCACTCTGGCTCCCTTAGCAAGACCCTTTACCCCCCAACTGCTCCCCGGGCGCCCCACAGTGGCAGCCCATTGCTTCTCAAGGGGAGAGTTAATTTTATTGCTCTGTACTTGTGACAGTGTAATGACAATAAAACACTAGGAAAAAAAATTGACTGTATACTGAGGAATTTCATTTAGCCTTTTGTTTTAGGTGTGTTGGACCAAGGATGGATCTAAAAGTTGTACGATACCAGCCCTCGAGAAATGGAGTTCACCCACGTGGAGCTCTTAAAACCGAACGGGTAAAGGATTTTATACAAAATATAATGGAAACTATAGTTAAAGAAAATAAATTAGTTAATTTCAAATTTATTTTTCAATTTGATATGAGGGAAGTGTGATGTAAAGCATTTAGATCTTTATGAAAAAGTTTCTTTTCTCTAGATGGACCTCAATGGTCCCTTTTAAGTCTTGCTATGAAGCCCATCTATTATTTCGTTTTTCTCTGTCCTTCTACTGCTCCTAGCCCCCTATTTCCTTTCTGACCTTTGATCAGCCAGCATTTTCCCTGCTGGACCCCTAAGGAAAATTATATAACTATTTGGTGTAGTAATATAGCCCACATCCCCGCCATTCTCCCATTTTGACCCTAACTTTTGCTACTTTCTGTAGCGTAATCTTGGCCCTCCTGTTCTCTCTGTTCTTGCTGTCTCCCTAAGGGTAGCACAGAATCTACCAGACACGTTAATTGTCCTTTCTTCACATCCTCGTTCTTACTGTCTGTCACTGTTCTATCTTTTTTTCCTTTCATCCTAAGTTAGTTTTCTTCCACTATATGCTGCTCCTCATTTTCTTTTCAACTTATTTTCAACTCCCCTTGGATAACTTTTCATCCTCCAGTTACATCTAATTCTAATTCTCTTTCATCTTTTATTTAGAAGGAATTCCTTTCTCTATCTTTCTGGTTTTTTTTATTCTTTTCTCTCTTCAGTGACTTTATCTCTTTTTCTTTGGCCATTTTAGCTTTCTATGTCCCCCCCATTAACTGCATGTATGTGTGGGTTTTTTGTGTGTCTGAGCACAACTGTCATCCTTCACCAGAAGACCTCTTTGACAAAGGGCCATTATCTCAAAGTTATTCTAGACTTGAAGGTAATTCTTGCACAACTGACTTCTTGGTGCATTGAGTGCTTTTACTCTGAATAAACACAAAATCGTTTTGTGTCATACTCCCTTGTGTCTGTTTTTAACAAAGACAGTGAAGTACATTGAAGATTTCATCAGGGAAAAACCAAAGACTGTGAAAAAGACTAAAAAAATAATACAAACGCATAGTGGAAAACATGTGAATTAAGCAATTTACAAAACTAAGCTGCTTTTAGTTTGTTTGCCAGTGTTTGCTCTCTGCTTTTATATAAATGTGTTCTTATATTTGAATTACATTTAAATTCATTTTAATTGAAGAAAGAAAGAAAGAAAGCTCTCTGCTTTTATATAAATGTGTTCTTATATTTGAATTACATTTAAATTCATTTTAATTGAAGAAAGAAAGAAAGAAAGAAAGAAAGAAAGAAAGAAAGAAAGAAAGAAAGAAAGAAAGAAAGAAAGAAAGAAAGAAAGAAAGAAAGAAGTAATTATGCAGTTTTCAATCTGCTAAATAAGGGGCCACACTTAAAATGTGGCTACATTTACAGGTCAGTATCAAAAATATTACAAAGCTTACTGATATTTTTGTGCAGCAAACATATCAACTGCTGTTCAAAACAAAAATGAGTTATCCACCAGAAAACATTCAAAAAGTCGTTTAACAGGTTGGAGGGACCTTAAGAAACCAGGACTTAGGGGAAATTTATGCAATGATTTGAATATTATTTATTGTAGTATCATGTTTGTATGTTTTTGGTATGAAATATGTGCTCAGTTCAATAGGCTTATTATAGTAAGATAAAGAGAAATAGATGAAGCTGAATAAAGTGATGCTTAAGTTCAGCAGTCTAACAACTGCAGGGTAGAGAGCCTGATGGCATTATTCGGGATTCTCTTTAGCCGCCTGCCAGAGTGGAGAGGCTGGACCAGTCTGTGTGCAGGATGGGTGGAGTGTTTTATGATGCAGAACGTCCTTCCTATGCATCTTGATATATAGAGGTCCGAGTTGGAGGAAAGTCTGCTGCCTACAGTCTTCTGTGACAGGGTGAGAAGATAGGTACATACAGTTCATTTCCTATCAGGTATGAAATGTACAAAAAATTGTATTAGAAGATGATACAAATGAATTAATTATCCACAATATTTCATCAGCAACAATACAATTATTAATGATATATCTTTGGTTTAAAAAAATCTAGGAGTATTTTGTAATGGTTGACCAAAAGTGGCATCTTGTGACAGCAGAGATCTATAAGGAGCTACTCACAACAGAAAATCCAAATGTAATGTTTTTCTGCCGTCAGAACTGTATTGTTAACGCTTTGCCTAGACATATTCTCTTGTTTTGGCTATAAAAGGAAAGCCTGAGAGATATCAACATGTACATTGGCTGTTATTCACCAAAGGAAATTTAAAGGGGTAACCCTAACCCTTTGCATTTCTATTGACCAGAAGTGAATTTTGAGGTTAATAAACTAAAACAGCTACAACTGTGCTTCCAAATAACAAAAGCCAGTTTTGCGACAATGATAATAAACCCACCAGCTGTCCTACCTGACATGTTTCAGGAGAAAGGCCAAAGCAAGACAGATGTCTCACTGAAAGATCTTACCAATTACCAAAATCCCTAGCCCAGTCTTACTTAAAATGCATCCTGTTTCCACTGAAAAAAGAAGAACCTGACAAAAGTTTTGTTATAATAATAGAAACGATGAGCCAGCAAGAAATATTGGAATCCCTCTTCAAAGCAGGTGTGCCTATCTGCATTAAAAAACAAACAAAAAAAAACAAATCTGTCATCTAAGAATTAAGAATAATGAATGCAGTCTTCACTTCAATCAGTCTTTTCCTAAGATGCCAGGGAAATGATGCCCCACCAGCCCAAGCACCCTTATAGTTTAAAACAGCTGGGAATGACATTAAATACTTTTGCACCAAAATAAAAGGTCATGATTTGTTCCAGTAAATTGCTGTCTAATATCTTAGAGAATACTCTGGCAATTATAGAAGAGACCTTGACCCCTTAAATTCTCCTCATACAATAGAAAAATATGATGGTGTTGCCAAGAAAAATAGCTAAAGTATTGAAATATCATTTCATTTGTCTGCTAAATAAAGTTGGAGATTAAAGGTCCCTGAGCAAGACCCTTAACCCCACACTGCTCCCCGGATGTCGCACAATGGCAGCCCAGTGCTCCCCAAGTGAATGGTCAAATGCAGAGGTGAATTTCTCCAGTGTGAAATTAATATATTCAATTAATTAATATATTCAATTATTAATCATCAAATAATTCAGTTTTAAACAACTCAAATCTAAACAACAACATAAATTATCATAACTATACAGACGACAAAGATGCATTGCTGCTGTATCAGGACGTACATCCGACATCAGCCAATCATGTGACACCCACAACTGCTCCTCCTTGGATGGTAAAACAAACCGTGTGTACATACAACATAAACAGCAACTATTGCAGTTTTTCTCCATTTTACTCAAAAAACACCAAGAAACACGGTAATCGCATGCTCAGCATATAGGTTTACCAATCGACCACGAAGAAAGGACCGCATCTCATTTTATCTCTTTCCTAGAGACCCAGAGGGGGGAATGAGCTGGGTGGCTTCCATTAAAATACAGAGCTGGCAACCTAATACAACTAGCAGAATTTGCAGCAAACACTAAACAGTTATTGCTATCCAAATATATTTAGTTACATTTTCAGTTCAACTTTTTTTTGTGTTTTGTTAATTATTTTATTCTTTATTAATATAATCATCTAATTCTAATTAGTAATATTTTTTCCTTTGCATTATTTGCCTTGCCCTTATGCTGATGCAATGTACTTTTCTTTTTCTTGTTTACAGCACTTTGAATTGCTGTGCTTCTGAACTGTGTTTTATAGAAAAAGTTGTGTTGGCTGTGACAAAAGACTCTGGCCAGAAATATAAGACTACAATCAGACTTAAAATAACAGTCTATGCTAAACATCTCTTGGAGCCTTATATGAACAATAGGACTTACATTTATAGAATAGCATTGCATTGAAACACATAAATTATTATTGTTTCCATATATCACCATTAATACAAATATTTGCCATTATTAGTAGAACAAGGCCATGCTAATTTACCACACTTTTAGGAAATGTAGTATTTTAGGAAATTTGAAATGTTTTAGTTTTACAATATTTCTGAGACAGAAATCCCTTACTGTATCATCAAAGTGATACAGACCAGATTTAAAAAGTATTTTTTTCCTATCATTAATTATCTATTTTGTCATTGCAAAACATTAGGGAATATGTTTTAAATCTTATCAACATTTAGCTGCATACATTACCCCTTCTTAACGTCAGCCTGAATGATTCCTAATTGTTAATATTCAAAAGGTTAATGTTTTGAAATGATTAAAAACAGCCCACGTTTGGCATGTAGTTTAGACTGCCTTACTGATGATTTATTCTGGAAAACAATTATTACTTACAATCAAAACCTCAAGGGGTAAAAATGCAGATCTTGACAAGTAAATCACATCAAAACAGTCCTGAATGGACCATGACAACATGAACAGTGCTTATAGAAATTATGGGCAATTGTTAAGCTTGGTTAGACGTTGTAATTAATTTCTGCTGCAAGAAGATGTCGTGTCCAGCCCCCTGCTGAAAATGCTAATTGCTGATGCGCTGAGTGTTCTCACATCTGCTACCAATATACCTGACAACTTGTGAACCTGAAGCTAACAAATTCTTTGCACCAGGCTAATAGGCTCTTGCTTCTTTTCCTCACTTGTTTGTTTTGTCATAAGTGTTAATAAGAAACGTGGAAGAAAAAAGATGAACGGATACACATCAATAAACATAGGTTAAACAACCAAAATTTTGAGGAGTCTTTCCTCTCACTATTTATGCTTCTCTGTCATTCTTTCCTCACTTTAAACTAAATGTCCTTGACTCTCTGGTAGTTTTTGGTCATATCGGATCCATCACAGATTGTTTTTTCAGATGTCAGGCTGTTAATGGGTTTTGTCGCCACTTGCTTTCTGACATCAATTTTGTACCTTACAGAGGATAAATCTTTAAAGTAAAAAATAGACAATTTTCACACTTCTGGATTTAGTTTGAGATGTTAAGGTGCCTGGAGGGATAAACCACTCTTATTTTAGAGACTATCAAATATAGATGTTACATTTCTTCATGCCAGGAAAAAACACGGGGGAGTGTTAGATGCGAGTGGTCCGCTACGTGTAGTGTTTTTCAGTGATCTAAAACATCATGCTATCCCTTTCGGCTGTTTGAATTTTTTATTTTTTTATATTGTATCCTTGTTTATGCCCTCCAGCTCTATTTATGCCCTCCAGTATCTGACAAGTGCATTTAACATATAAAAGTGAAGAGCTCTGTTTAAAGTTTTGATACAACACTTGTTCCCCATATTCACCTCCATATCATTTCATCAATAGCATAATCTTCATAGCCAAATGGATTAGTCAATATTTGCTGGGCATGGCAGTTTATCCGTCAAAATCTATGAGATAAGAATAAAAGGGTCAAAAGCAAACGACAGCTGTATTTGCACACAAACATTCCGTCCAGAAATACTCAAACCTAAAGCAGTTTTTCAGGTACAGATTTAGAGAGTTCCCTTTATAATATTAAGGCCGGTTTAAATACATTTTGGGTGAAAGACTTCGAAAGACAAAAGAAAAGTTTTCATGTTATTTCAGAAATTTCAAATGTTTACTTCATGTTGTAAATTGTAGTCTGATAAAAGACATTTTAATTTTGTGTTTTAAATCTTACGAGTATAAACAAAGTGTTTATGCGTGCCAACTATCTTAAGACATTCACAACAAAAGATGAGGTAAATTGGTGCTTTTAACTCAAGTACTCTAATTTAGTTTTTTCTCTGTCTCTCCTGGCAAGATAATGTCTTTCTTAGCTGCTTTTCTGTCATTTTAAAATACAAGCTTACTTTAGAACCACTGATGACAGCGTTAAAAATGTGCTATTTTTTGTCCCCTTGGCACCTCTTTGAGGAGTTTCAAAGGCACTCAAATTATGATGAAATTACTCTGAAATTGAAATAGTGTTACTGCAGGGGAACTCAGTGATATGTGATGATGTAGCTCTTTTTACAAAGTTTAGATTCCACTTTAGAGACATTAAGTAAGACTAAGATACTAAATGCTTCCCAAATGTACTTATACTTTTAAAACCTTTTCACAATGGGTCTCATTGAAACCATAAACTTTAATGTCTTTTAATGAGATTTTATTTAATAAATCAACACAAAGTAGTGTTGTGAAGTGGAAAAAAGAACATGCCAGGTTTTTTAACATAAAGATTGGGGCATTCATTTTACAGCAGGGTTAGGGTAAACTCTTTTGCATTTCAAGTTTTGAACATTGGTTAGACCACTGTTTGGTAGGACTCCAAAAATTGGATGGGTTATGGGACATGCAGCACGTGTGTTCACCTGAGCTCATAAGCTGGGCAAAGGAGTGCTTTAATCAGATAAACAGCCACAAGACCCATGATAACTCTGGAGAAGCTGCAGAGCTCTATGAGGTAGAATATGTCAACATGGTAAATACTCCTCCTCAAACTTGCCATTCATGAGAAGAGTGATAAGAAAAAAAATCAGTTGTTCAAAGAAAGTTTCTTTGCACACCAGCGATGAAGAGATCAAAGCAAACAAGTACAGTGAAATAGACTGTTCTGGTCAGATGACTAACATATCAAAATGGGCTACACGAAAAATGCATCCTCCTGTAACATTAAACATCACTCTGAATCTACCATCCCCATTACAAAATATGGTGATGGCATCATTGCTCTGTGTTTTGTTTGTTTCTTTTTTTTTTTTTGCAGTACAGTAAATGATACCATTAAGTGGATGAGAGGATGAATAAAACTAAATACAGTTCAATCCTGAAAGAAAAACCTTGGGAAGGTTTAAAACACTGTCAGCTTCACAATGACCTTAAATGTTGAGCCAGTAGCAAATGGAACAGTTTAGGCAAAAGCGGAACATACATATTCCAGATCTGTGGCAAGATTTTATTAAATCCACATTCCATCCATTGACTAAACTATTGTGCCGATAATAATGGGCAAAAGTTTCAGCCTTTAGATCTGCAATTGTGTTTAATACATACCTTAAAACATTTAGAGCTAAATATATGCATCTATACTGCGATGGATTGGCGACCTGTGCGGGTTGTACCCCGCCTCTCGCCCACTGACTGCTGGAGATAGGCACCAGCACCCCTCGCGACCCCACTGGGGATAAGTGTGCTAGAAAATGGATGGATGGATGGATATGCATCTATATAAAAACAACACATTATACTTTTTAGATTCTAATTTTGGATAATTAGCAAATCTATGCATTTTTTCTTCCACCTTACAAATATTCACTACAGTTTGGAAGTCCATCTTATCAGGCCACTACAATATATTCAAATTTATGTCTTTAATATGGCAAAATGTGGAAAGTTTGCTTCTACTTCTAGCTTACTTCTTAAATAGTCCCCAGCTGGTTGATTTAAATAAAGGAAAACATTAACCTGCATTTTTAATAAAGAGAGTTAAAAAGAGACAAAACCAGAAAAGTTAACAGAGTTAAAAGATTCTGCTGCAAAGGTTGTACGACAGGAAGCATCCTCTGGATTTACCTGTGCAGATTTTCAGGTTCAACTAATAATATAGATAAAAGGCTTCGACAAAAATAAATCTGTTTAGATTAAAGATTAGAGCCTTCTGTAACTGTGATTATGCATGCGTTAGCTCCACTGAGTAGATGGAAGATCTCAATCAATGACAGGGATCAGCAGTTTTTCAGTTCTAAAGTCAATGACCTGCCCTTTGTTTCTGCTTGTGTGTGCATGTCTTCTTAAGGTCTCACGTCTTATGGACAGGAAATGATTGTAAGATATGAACATCTGTTTGACAAAGATATATTGCTGCTCAGCCATACAAAACAGGTATTGCTTTGTGTGTTCTATCACTTATTTCACGGTCATCGCTCCACTTCTCCCTGAAAACCATGCATGTGTGTCTGGATTAATATCAGCTTCTGTCAGTCTGCCAGCAGGACTTTAAAAGGTGCTGACCAGCAGGACCACTGATGGGTTAAATACCCCATGTCTTTGTGCTTTGATCTCACTGCTCAGAAAGGCTGTGTGGGGTGGAGGTTGACATATTTGGAGATGAAGGGAGGTAAATACATATGCTGATCAGAGGGAAAGATCCAAGTGACTGTGTTTGAAGCATGGGAAAAATGGGATGAAAGTGTAGCGCTGCAGGGATACAAAACATGCTTGGGGAGAATGAGTGATAATACAAAAAAGGTGCATCTTGAAGTGAATTACACCAACAAACTGATATAAAGTTGATCCAGATAACATGGTTCCTGTCTGTAACAGAAAAGTTTAGAGAAAACATCTGATTGTTGCAGCATTTATTCCACACCACGGAAATGACAAAACCGATATGTTGTCAGAGTCATAAGTCTTTTTTAAGAAAACATCTGCTCTACAGCAGATGTTATGGTGGCACCAAGGTCTGATCTCAGTTTTAACAAGCTGGTGTGGGAGCTCTTGAAAACACAAACTATTTTAGGCATACTACATCAAAACACTTGTACAGAGACTATTGGGCAAGTATAGTATTTCTTAATTGAATTATACAATGGCATACAGTGTAAACATCTATTTAAAACGTCTTGAGATATTATCTTCTCACTACTCATATTTTACTGAATGAAAGGGAGTATAATATATTTTTAGTTTTACCAACATAGAGACACCAACACACTGTTATTCTTACACTGCTATCAGTCCACAAAAAAAGCACTTTCAGCCGTACATAATAAAGACTTCATTACAAAACAGAAAATACGTTCAAATGAATCAACAGCTCCCAGGTCTCTGCTGGTTCTTTCATTGCTACAAAGAAAGGGTAATAAAAGTACGATAAAACCATCAAACTGTTTGATATTTTGACAGTTGTACTTTAAAAGAGTTATGTGTTTTAAGTCCCGCAGTGTAAGCTTTGAAACTACAACTGGTGTATATTCACACAGTGATAAAGAAGGAGTGAGTATATGCTTACCATTAAAACAAAGAAACTGTTATACTGTAGATTTAACAGTCCTACAGAATATAGAGCATTTATGCATAGTACAATGTAAAACTTAAGGAAAATATAGAAAAATCAATACTTTTATAAAATTGGAAACAACTCCCTATAACTGCAGTCATCCAATGACACCTCCACAACATTTATTTGGCCCCTTTGATAGAAAATGAGANGTGCTAGAAAATGGATGGATGGATGGATATGCATCTATATAAAAACAACACATTATACTTTTTAGATTCTAATTTTGGATAATTAGCAAATCTATGCATTTTTTCTTCCACCTTACAAATATTCACTACAGTTTGGAAGTCCATCTTATCAGGCCACTACAATATATTCAAATTTATGTCTTTAATATGGCAAAATGTGGAAAGTTTGCTTCTACTTCTAGCTTACTTCTTAAATAGTCCCCAGCTGGTTGATTTAAATAAAGGAAAACATTAACCTGCATTTTTAATAAAGAGAGTTAAAAAGAGACAAAACCAGAAAAGTTAACAGAGTTAAAAGATTCTGCTGCAAAGGTTGTACGACAGGAAGCATCCTCTGGATTTACCTGTGCAGATTTTCAGGTTCAACTAATAATATAGATAAAAGGCTTCGACAAAAATAAATCTGTTTAGATTAAAGATTAGAGCCTTCTGTAACTGTGATTATGCATGCGTTAGCTCCACTGAGTAGATGGAAGATCTCAATCAATGACAGGGATCAGCAGTTTTTCAGTTCTAAAGTCAATGACCTGCCCTTTGTTTCTGCTTGTGTGTGCATGTCTTCTTAAGGTCTCACGTCTTATGGACAGGAAATGATTGTAAGATATGAACATCTGTTTGACAAAGATATATTGCTGCTCAGCCATACAAAACAGGTATTGCTTTGTGTGTTCTATCACTTATTTCACGGTCATCGCTCCACTTCTCCCTGAAAACCATGCATGTGTGTCTGGATTAATATCAGCTTCTGTCAGTCTGCCAGCAGGACTTTAAAAGGTGCTGACCAGCAGGACCACTGATGGGTTAAATACCCCATGTCTTTGTGCTTTGATCTCACTGCTCAGAAAGGCTGTGTGGGGTGGAGGTTGACATATTTGGAGATGAAGGGAGGTAAATACATATGCTGATCAGAGGGAAAGATCCAAGTGACTGTGTTTGAAGCATGGGAAAAATGGGATGAAAGTGTAGCGCTGCAGGGATACAAAACATGCTTGGGGAGAATGAGTGATAATACAAAAAAGGTGCATCTTGAAGTGAATTACACCAACAAACTGATATAAAGTTGATCCAGATAACATGGTTCCTGTCTGTAACAGAAAAGTTTAGAGAAAACATCTGATTGTTGCAGCATTTATTCCACACCACGGAAATGACAAAACCGATATGTTGTCAGAGTCATAAGTCTTTTTTAAGAAAACATCTGCTCTACAGCAGATGTTATGGTGGCACCAAGGTCTGATCTCAGTTTTAACAAGCTGGTGTGGGAGCTCTTGAAAACACAAACTATTTTAGGCATACTACATCAAAACACTTGTACAGAGACTATTGGGCAAGTATAGTATTTCTTAATTGAATTATACAATGGCATACAGTGTAAACATCTATTTAAAACGTCTTGAGATATTATCTTCTCACTACTCATATTTTACTGAATGAAAGGGAGTATAATATATTTTTAGTTTTACCAACATAGAGACACCAACACACTGTTATTCTTACACTGCTATCAGTCCACAAAAAAAGCACTTTCAGCCGTACATAATAAAGACTTCATTACAAAACAGAAAATACGTTCAAATGAATCAACAGCTCCCAGGTCTCTGCTGGTTCTTTCATTGCTACAAAGAAAGGGTAATAAAAGTACGATAAAACCATCAAACTGTTTGATATTTTGACAGTTGTACTTTAAAAGAGTTATGTGTTTTAAGTCCCGCAGTGTAAGCTTTGAAACTACAACTGGTGTATATTCACACAGTGATAAAGAAGGAGTGAGTATATGCTTACCATTAAAACAAAGAAACTGTTATACTGTAGATTTAACAGTCCTACAGAATATAGAGCATTTATGCATAGTACAATGTAAAACTTAAGGAAAATATAGAAAAATCAATACTTTTATAAAATTGGAAACAACTCCCTATAACTGCAGTCATCCAATGACACCTCCACAACATTTATTTGGCCCCTTTGATAGAAAATGAGATCCAACTCATAAGCTTTAACAACCAGCACTACCTGGTCATCAGTTAGGGGCTTCTCAGACAGGAAACAGTTTATGCTGGACTTGCTGCAAGGTTTAGTGAGTGGCGGCACCAGAGAATTTTGAGTAGGAGGGGGGCAAAGAAGGGTCCTAAGTCTTTTTTTTATGGCGGTGTCCAAGGAAATGTGACATTTTAAATAATAGCATAATATAAATATGAAGTATTTGCTGATCCCAGTCTTTAGTGGCAAAATATTTCAAAATGCATGCTACTATATCCTTATACAAATATACACAGCATAGTAGTTAACTGACTTTTGATTGATTGATTGATGAAAACAGACCTAGACAAACTTTTGTTTAAGAGTCAAAATATAAAACAGAGCATCATCCTCGAACTTTCTTTGATCCTTATTTTGTCTTCTGTTTGGTTTTAGGCGAAGTTAAAATTCAGTTAATACTGTATTCATAAAATAGCATATCTGTTTGATTTTGAATGAAACTTTATCCTTCCCTCATTAGTTAGGTAACATAATTGCACAGGGCACAAACATAGGAGAAAAGTTTTAACTTAAAATCTGTACACTTTGTTGTCAGCATTAAGGTTGTACTTTTAACATCAACTTGAATTATGTTCCTTCAACTAGTTCCTGTGCACACACACAGCAGGCTCCCCTCTCAGTTTGGCTCTAAAGCTTCTCTGAATTGGGTCCTCTTCCCTGTTTTATTTCTGCTTGGTTAATGAATGAGGCAGACTGGCAGTCCTTTGCTGCCAGTTTGCCTCGCCATGCAGTTGTGGTGCTTTATGTTCCAAAATATATCTTTTAGAGATCTAAGACTGGGTAAATAAAGAGGTTCATTCTGTTCACACTTTGCTGTAGATTGTAAATAGTGTGTCTCCAGCTTGAGTCATGCACAGTTTGTAATCTAAAATATCCAAATGCACAGTAAAGTAGCCACAGGCTCCAGACATGAGATTCTACAAAATGTGTATTATATATTCAGGGCTAGTTTGACTGACATGAAAACACACAGATTTAAGCAGAAATGCTGCAATCTGATTGGACTTTGGATCTGATAAAAAACAACAAAGCACAAAATGTGAATCAATAATCACCAATAGTGCTGGGGTGAGGGAGGGCATATCAGCCAGAGGGTTCTTAAATCAACCCACGGACCCCTCTCCTGATGCAATTGGGCGCTAGTTACGAGAAAAACAGCACAACATCTTAAAGGGGAACGCCAGTTTTATTTACATTGGCCCTCTTCATTTTACGTACTTACATCATGTTCTACTCACCCATATGAGTTTTGTGTCATTTGGAGCTTTTCCGAAGATATTCGGTTTTGTTATATCCAAATATAAAAATGAGTTAAAGGCACAAACTAAACTGTTCATAATTTATCATTTATGGAGCTCCAGCACTCATAATATGTAGGCGAATCACTGTCCCCCAGACATCCATGGTTATATTTTTTATATTTATATTTTTTAAAAGCAAAACGGAGTGTGTATGACGTCATCCGCCTCATACCATGTTCCCCTTTAAGTCCAGTGAACAAACTGATGAGTTCAGGCTCACTACACTTTGCTTGGAGAAGCAGTAAACCGCCTTTTCATTGTGCAAGCTTTTAAAAATAATATGTTACAAAGCATAAGGTCAAAATCACCTCATCCGGTCTGAGAGGCCCCTTAGGGGACTGTCCTAAGTTTGTTTTTTAAAGTGGGCAATTGGTAAAAACATTTGTAGGTTTTGATTAACCGCCATACAGATTTTTAAAAAGTGGCTCCCCAAATAATTGAAAAGATGAAACTTAAGGAGCTGAAAGAAAGCACAGTGGTTGCCATCAGCAGAGGGGGTACAACAAATGAATTTTCCATTGCTCCAGTTAGGCGAAGTAAGAAGATAATGCAGTGAATTTTTGTTGCAAGTGTCATTGTTATCCGAGTCTGTTTGTCCAATGGCTTTCATTTATTTTCCTGTCTCATTTCCAGCACGTATGGGAGCAACAGAAAGAGGTGCTTATCCATTGTATAATTCATATATAAATAACTATTGGTTTTAAGAAATGTGAAAACATTGCTCTGGTTCAGTTTTACCAAAGGATGATTCAATGCAGGGAAAGCCAGAGACTCAAACTATCAATTTTAGAGATCAAAGACAAGATTTCAGTTAAGCTACAAACAAGCCATGGTTGCAAACTCTGCTTTAAGGTGCTTCTGTGGAAATGTATAAGTCCTTGTTACTTTTTAACTATGTGACATTTTAAATCAATATTTGATGCAAAACTTTTCAGCAGTTTATGACAAGTTGTTAAAGTAAACATTTCATCTTCTCTTGGAAGCCCAGAGCCACAGTTTCTAGCATTCTGTTTTCATGTTTATATTTTTTTCCTCAGCTTTATATCAAGACTTTTACATCTAGCAAAAGTTTGAATTGTGAATCATTAAAGATTCATCTTATCTTCACAAAGAAAAAGTCAGGTTGACAGGGAGCAATGCCGACAAAGATATGGGGAAAATAGAACAAGACAGATAAGTAAAGAGACGTTAAGGCTGAGAAGCAGCTCTGCAGATAGACAGATAAAAAAGCCAAGCCAACCAAACCTCAGAAAATAAATATAGTTTCTTTTCTATTTCACTCTGTCCTCTCTGGCCAAAGTCTTCAAAGCATGGCATAAGGTGACACTTGCAGCTCAACTCCCTACCCTCTTTATAAAATATCCTCCGGTCTATTTACCTTCTGCAGGGATTAGACTCAACACTCATCTTTCACTGCGGCTCATTTGGGAAAATATCTCCTGTGTTTCTCTGGCTCAGCCACTGTATGCTATCACATATGTGTCTATGTTTGAACAGGGACTGATGGAGGTTGTCATATGGAGAAGCATTTGTGTTCGTCAGTGTGTGTAATTCAGTCATGGGGGGTGTCTTTGAGGCTACTGTCTTATTTGGCACAGAAATGATTTTCTGACTGACTGGGTTGTTAGTAATTTCACTGGCAGGCGCATCTAAAAAACAGACAGGGTTGTTGGTGTTTGTTGTGGAGATCACAGCAAGTCTGTGGAAGACATCACATGTCAAGAGGGATGATTATCTTTGAAAAACTCTGGGTTGATGCTGGATTTTATTCATCTTGTTTTGGGGGTCTGTTGAAGGGAAAATTTCAAATATGTATATTTTTCTTGATATTATGGCTATATTTTGATGGAAAAATCATGCTTTTTTTCTAAATAAATGTATGAAAGATTTTTTTTGTTTAGTGCTCTGTTTCTTATCCAGTTCTAAATTGCACTTACAAGGACCCATGTATCAACCTTTTGTCCAGTAATACTGAGTATACACTTCTTGCTCACTAACTGAAAACAGAACACTTTTGGGTAACTATAATGCAAGGCTTTTGAATTCAAGCCTTGAGCCGTATTTGCTCAAACCTAATGACCAAAAATATTTAAAGTCTTCAAAAGGGTTTGTTTCAAAGTTTGAGTTATATATATATGTATCTGTGCTTTTAGACTTACCTTCCTGGTTTTGAGGAATAGCTCCTGTTTCGTTAGTGCAAATTCAATAGTTTGAAAGTTTCTTGGGTTGAAATTGAAAATGTATAGAGCACAGTCTTGTATGCATTTAAACCAACATTTTAGTGTATATGTATATATATATATATATATATATATATATATATATATATATATATATATATATATATATATAATATAAAGGACATATAACATTTTTTCTATACAATATTAAGGAAAATATATACATACAATTGTGTAGTTATAATATGTCATGATATAAAAACCTTTCAGGGGTATCAAAAGTTTTCAAAAGAACTGTTTACAACTATAAGCGCATTATTTTCATATGTTGTCTTTCATAAAAAAAACTATATTGGACTCACAGGAAGATGGAAACAACAGTTTTTAAATGTATACAACATTTTTTTCTATTTTTCTTGGCATCTGAAATGTTTATTCTGGCATATAAACACCATGACAAATGATTTATCTAAATCTCACAAAAGAAGCCTGCAGCCATTTGTTTAGTCGCGTTTGGGAAAAGACTATAAAACCCACAACTTGCCACTGAACTCTTTAGAAATAGCAAGTTACTCATGCATAGCAAGGATGACACAGCAAAGGCTAAAAAGGCTTTTATGTTTTCTGATTTATTTTCTCCAAAACTCTACCGCCCACTCTGTCAAATGAAACCCTTTTGTGTTGAAAATTACTTTTTATATTTGTTCTACATACAATGACAGCCAGATATGTTTCTTTGGGGAAAAGTGCTACAGTCCACAAAAAGCAATAATTTAAAGTGCTAAAGAGGGGGTAAAAGATTGCGTTACAGGTACAAGATGATGTAAATAACCTGCTCTGTTTCTTCAATTAACCTGACTCGCTGTCAGCAGTGTGTTTGATTTCTTTTAATGCATGAACATGTCTGTTTAGGTGCACACTGGAAAGCTGCCAAGGATATGTTTTCCTGCGGCGCCATGCACACTACCCTCTCAGATTATTGTCCCTTTGTCAGGAATGACACGGGGAGCAAAAGAGAATGAGGCAATGTGAGAGAGCCTCACAGCACGAAATACATGAAAATGGTAATAACTTTTATATCCAATTTTCAGTTTTCTCTCCCTTTGTCTGTTTTTTTTCTTCATTTTCCTGGATCCTTTTGCACGCCCTCTCTCTCTCTGCTCCTTTTCACATTTGCTTGATGTGATCCTTTTAGCAAGTTTTTTGAAGGAAAGAATGAAGGACATTAAGCCCCAGAGTACTCTGTTTACCAATATTCACTGCTCTGTACAGTATGTAGTCTAAGTAGAAGGTGTAATTATGTGTACATGCAGTTGCTGTCTTATTAATTTTATCCATGTCAGATGGGTCAAAGCTCCAGTAAAACACTGGACATATATTATTGTTTATCTAAAACAGGGTGACTGCTGCTAGTTAAACACAACTTTCTGCAACAAAGTAACTGAGAAACAACTGTACAAAAGTATGAAAATATTATTTACCAAAAAGGTCTTGTACTGCAGGTGCTCTTAAAGATATCAATAAAGTACAGACTTGCTGTCTGCATTGTAGAAATTAGAACAATTTTATTAAAATTATAAAGTGCTGAACCAATAGGTTGATTTTAGTTAGTACAGATAATCTGATAAATATATTCTCCCTTCAAAATACTGGACAGCTAGATCCTCCCCTGGGCTCTATTTAGATGCACCTGCTACCCATTGGCTATTAGTCACTGGCCATTACAACAGGGTAATTAGCTGGTCAAACATTATAATGGGCCTAATTGCAACTAGCTGTAGCGATAGACCTTTATAAATGAGTCATTAAATATATAGTGCAAAAGAATAAGAGGAAATTTACAAATACCATTATTCTTCACATTACTGGTCGTTATGCCCAGACAATGTAGTTTTTAGGTTAATGTCAGCAGCTTTAAAGAGTATTCTTGGATTTGTTTTGGAATTAACACTCGTCATTCGCTGCTTTATTTAATTTAGGTGAAATTACAATGTAATGTCTTTTATATCTTCAGCTTTCAACCCCCCCATTCCCCACATGAAGGTAGAATTGATAATCCTGACAGATTTTACATGAGAAGAGAGAAAATCCCGGATCAAAGTGTTTCTCTGCAGCTTTCTTGGCAAACCTTGACTTTACTTAAAAAACTTGAATCAGCACTATTTGATTCCTAATTAGTTTAGAAGAGCTGAACTTTGGAGTTCAGCTAATATCAGTACCCTCTGGTTTGCTTGAATAATGCCAAAATGTTTGTCTCCTTATCCTACAGGCCTGCACAGCTCAGAAGCCAGAGGTAGGGAATGATTACCATGAATCCAAATGCAGACTGGGAAAGTACAGGACAGAAATTGCAAACCAAGCAAACAAAGAGAAAAAATTATAATGATAGAAATGATGCTAGAAATTGGGACCAGTATAACAATTATCCAGTTATGAGTTAATAATTCATATATTAGTTCAGATCTGTTTTGTCATTAGTGAGGAAATATGTAAGCATCTTCTGTGCAATCCATCACTGCCAAAGTGGGATTTGATCTCATCTCGCCTGGGGAATAACTGTGTGAGAAATATGAGCTCAGAGTGATAATGTGCTGGCGAATACAGATTGGAAACATTACCGCTAATAGTGCAGAGGCTACTTTTTGGAAGTCAATAATGACACCCTCATCTTTCACTGGCTCAGGTAACTTTCCTGGCTGTCATATCACCCATGCAAATGCAGAATGAGAGTGGTGCTCTAACAGAAATGGTGCTTCTGTTAGAGCGGTAAATTCAGAGCCATCCAATAAAGTAAAGTGCATGAGCATAAATTACAATGTAAAGATCTGTTGTGCTAAAGCAAAAGCATGTGTTTTTTTAACCCTTTTATTCTTGTGCTTGAGGTCATCCTACAAGAGTTTTGCTGATGTGTTGAGTTTTAAACCCCTGAATCCAATGTATGTACCCCCCTTTCCACTGACCCCACTTTTTAGTCACTCAAATTGAATCGATAAAAGATGAAGTTATGGCTCCTAGCTCCTGTGTCCTATGATGTCCGGCCAAGACAACCAGAGGCTGTATTTCAGTGCAGAAAAGCTTAGACAAAAAAAGGTCCAAGAGTCTATCAGCCGACGCTGCACAATTGTTAAAATGGGTTTTGGCCACAAGTGTGACACATGGACAATTTAGTATTTTGTGGCCAAAAATGTGTATTTCGTGAAAACAAACTATTTCATGTTCACACTATACCTCTTTTATTTCTGATGTCAGATCCATGCTCTCCTTTTTCCTGCTCTCATCTCAATCCAACTATCGCACTTGTTGCCCAAAACAATTTTGGTAGATTTTGCTGCAGCCACTTGTAGACTTTTTTGCACCTTTTTTCTTTGAGCTTCTCGTAGCCACGGCCACCAGGAACCCCGAATCGGGGCATCCCGCCAACTCAGGCCAAGCAAAGCATGCATGCCATCAGAGCGACATCACCAGACACAACCCGAGCCTAAAGATGAGACTTTAAGTCTAGACAGACCCAGAACAGCCAAATACTAACCAAGTCCTTATAAACCCCTGACATGAAAAGAGCTGTAAGTTCAGGCTTTCATATATTCTTCTTGAATTACAAGGAGTAAAGAAAACAAAAGTATTCTCGTAGTTGTCACATGGATAAATCCCTTACTGTTGTAAATTCTTTACACATTTGAATCTCATGTGGAAATGTTTCTATTTTCACAGGAAAAAAAGAGAATCTCTTTATTATCGTATGTCTTAAATGTAAACTAGGATACTCCTCAATGCTAACCGAAGGCCTACATTGAGGTATATCAAAATTATTAAACAAGTCACAGACAGTCTTTGCCAGGACAGTCATCGCTAATGAAATAATTTGCACTGCTCATGTGTTGCCTCGAGATGAACAAATTAAAAATCCCTTTTTCTGCCTCTGTGATTTATTGAAGTTGACCTACTTTGTGGAGAATCTTTCTCTGACTTCCTTTCCTCCCATCAGCAAACACAGAGGAAATGACCAAGTGTTCAGCTAATTCCGGTGCAGAATTGTCGGGACTGCATCATTAAAACTGTCTTCCCAAAAACCCTGAGCTAGTTTAAGGTATTCCCTACAGCAAATTCCAAATGGTTACACTAATGTGACCACACAACAGCTTCATGAATGAAATTAGTTCATTCATTAGTTCTATTTTTATTTAGCTTCTGGATGTCAAACAAGCTTTTACTGCAGCAAATCTACCAGCACTGACAATCTTTTATGATTTAAAAGAGGCTGGGAAACTGGCAACTTGTTCTGGGCTGCCTCTTCAGTCATGGTCAGTCATTTAGAATAAGGTTCACACAATGCCTACAAGAAAAATAAAGCTGCCTACAAAGGCCCCAATTTATCTTATCAGTTTCTGAATTCTTGTCACTATGTGTTTTTACAAATGTATGTAAATTAGGCACTGATGTAGTTTTGTTGATATAGGCATTATGGGAAAATTTACAGGGCTGTATTAGGGGTGTCATTTTGTGGGTGATTTGGGTGTGGTACTATTTGTCACTTGTGCCTTGAAGTTTTCCTGAACATCTATAGAGAAATGCGGGTAAAAAGTGTATAAGAATACAGCAGTGCCATTTTCTCATTGATTATATGTGAGGCTAAAACTCCCCTGTAAATTTTGTTAACTTATTGGTAAAATGAGCATCATCGAACTTCATAAATGTTGTCATTAAACTGCATTAAATATGTGCTAAAATGTGCCTGATTTTATGACTATGTTTCACATTAATCAGCTGTTGAGCTGATCTCGGACACAATCTCCTCTCTGCTTGGAGCAGCAGGACGCTGCTAGTCAGCCTCTATGAGAAAACCCTGTTGAGGTTTGAGCCTCGATCTATAGACATAAGCAGCGTGCTCTAAGTAGATAACATGCCAAAATGTGTCACTTCCAGTGAGGCTAAAACTCTCAGAGTTACTAAGGAGCAGGGGTGGGTTGTTAAGCTCGCTGCTAGAAGCTGATTGACAAACATACTTAAAGGATTTTTGACTGATAGTGGCCAGACAGCAAGGCCACTGTCCAGAGGGAAAAGTGATAATTCAGTCAGAACTGTCATCTCGTGCTGGGTGTTCAGGTTGCGCAGTGGTTAGCGCGCACGACCAATGTACAGAGGCCTTAGTCCTCGACCGACTCGGGTTTGAATCCGACCTGTGGTCCTTCCCCGCATGTATCTCCCCCTCTCTCACATCCCCTTTCCTGTCAGCCTATTGTCCAAAAAAAACAAGCCAGTAGTGCCGTAACAAATTAAAAAAAAATCCTTGTGCTGAACTCTTGCCGTGGTTTCTGGAGTAGGAGTGGGCAATATATCGAATCTACTCAATGTATCTCAAGTTTTCCTCCATGCAATGGTTAAAATGACTTTATCGTGATCATCGAGTGCAAATTTTCATGGCAGGAATGAGCCTTTGTATATTATTAATATTATTATTATTATTATTATTAATAACCACCTAAAAAGTAATCCAGTGCAAAATGAAGACTGTTGTAAAAGAGCATAAAGAGCCCCTTTTTAGATTTTTCCTTGGTGTTCCCTTTGGCCACTAGGATGTTTTGTTTCTAAGGTCCAGAGGTGACCACGAAAGAGCTCTAATACTGCACTATTGTGATTTGTGAAAAACGTCTATGTGCAGCTGATCATTAAAAATTGGTTCAAATAAAACATTTTTATGCAATCAATCAATCAATCAATCAATCAATCAATCAATCAATCAATCAATCAAATCGTTCTCCTGCACTGGACAGGAGAACGATTGACTGAAGCCACAACCAAAGAACGCTGGCCCCACCATGACTCCTTTAGGGCGCTGCTTTTTATTTTTTATTTTTAATTTGCAATACATTTTTCAAACAAAAAAATGACATGTAAATTTGACATATACCAATGCAACTTAAGGTACTATGTGGCTAAAACGATTTGTTATTATATTGTGATATATATTGTGTATTATGATATAGCCCATTTCTTTATATCGTCCAGACCTCCAGAGTGTATTGTTTCAGAGCGCTTCACAACAGCTATTTTTCACCCTTTGTAGTGATGTCTGTTATGTTTTTTAACCTTTTAGTGCATTTTTTAATGCAATACATTTTAATTTAATTAACACCGTTGAGCCTTCCCTGTTTCAGAGAGCAGCAGCCGCCACTGGAATACAATTAAAGGAGTCCGAACATATTTAGAATTCAAACATCTAAATGTACTTTAAATATGGAATTATTGCATACTGTTAATTGATAAGTGTTTTTAATTAAGAGTAATTTCATTTGAATGTGCTTTACTCGAAACCCATGTTTGTCAAAGAACACTACTGCCACTTACCGGTTTGTGACGGTATGCACATGGGCATTGTCAGTTTAACTATAGCTTTTGCAAATGTCAATGGTGAAGTCCTCTCCAAATCTTAAATAATTGTTGCTGATTGCAGATGTGTCTATTAGTTCCCATTGATTTTGCTTGTAAATCAGGGAGAATGGCGCTAGGCTTACCGCACCGTGATGTCAATGCCGAAGATTAAGGTGGGGAGTAAGGTGGTACTATAGTTGGGCCAAAATGGCCGGTCCCAGACTCAGTGATCGCAAAGAAAAGTATTATTTTTATTTTTTACTGATTAACGCTAAATTCATTAAATCCCTGCAAACATATTAGTTTTAG
This sequence comes from Cyprinodon variegatus, assembly GCF_000732505.1. NCBI lineage: Eukaryota > Metazoa > Chordata > Actinopteri > Cyprinodontiformes > Cyprinodontidae > Cyprinodon > Cyprinodon variegatus. Next base: position 482,403 of record NW_015150489.1, read on the forward strand.
GTATAGATAATGTCCATTGATTATTCCTTGCTTACGAGACTTCTTTAAGTTTAAGCCTTCCCACAACCTTTTTTGTCAGATTTGCTAAAAAAGCAGGCATGTCTTGACAGCTGAAGAACTTAACCAATGTAAGGACAAACATAGCCTATGACAGTCCTTCAAATATTCATAACCCTTAAGGAATCATTTTTAGCTACAGAATAATGAACAACTGACTTTGATTTGATGTTTTAGTGAACTGTTTGTGACATCAGGCAGAGCTAAACACATTACTGTAGAACATCTTGGGCATTTCCTGGCAACCTATGCTGTGTTTTATACCTTTGTAATAAAAAATACTGAAGAGGTATTTTATGTTTTAGCTATTAGGGTCACTATGACACAGTAAGATAAGGTCAGTAAAATCAGGTATCAGACTTCATTGAATTTTCTGGAAACATAAAAACTCATATACCAGGCAGAAAGAGGTTTCCAGAACATGGTAAAACAGGATTCCTGCGTATTTTAGTCATTCCTTTTGATTGGATGGATTTTTTTAAAGTAACACCAGCCCCATAGATTTAGATTTTTTTTAACCAAGGTACTATTATTATTCCAATATTTTGTTCCTTCAAATTACATTTTAAGATTCATCTACCGAACTGATGTCCTTTTTCTGTAACATTTGAAAATTAAGTCACAATTGTGCATGCAATCATTTACATCTTTTATATTCACTGCCTAAATGTGTACTAAGGCTGGGAAACTGGCAGCTTGTTCTGGGCTGCCTCTTCTGGGCTGTAATTCTTTTTTATGAATAAAACAATTTCTAGCTATTTCTAAACAGAAAAGTCTTAGCTGTGCTTCTGTGAAACTATCAGACAGAAGGTGCATGTTTCCTCGCAGGGGACAGTGCACTGCCTCACTTTTTGTCAGAAGAAAATGTGTTAACTTTATAACAGACCGTTCCAATACCAAAACAAATCCTTGGATAAAAACTGTCTCAGACATTGTCTATATAAGCAGCACAGTGCCTTACCATTCCAAACAGCTTTCTCCAGCCCTATTAAACCATCTATCCTTTTAATGTACTGTATGAAATAGTGTTTCAGTGTAGTCCTGTTTCTCTGACTG
>NW_015150489.1:485088-487953 GCF_000732505.1 Cyprinodon variegatus
CCCCCAAAAAAGGTGTCCTCCTTTTCAGAAACCCAAATCTAGTCACCATAGTTAAATCTGAAAAACTAATACGAAGAGAAAAGACAATTAGAAGAAATTTATTGATACAATTATTTTGTCTTTGGAGCTCAGACCTCGGCAGGAAACATAGCACTGAATTTTGATACATATGCATGAACAGTAGTAAAGAATAGGACTGTTTCCCCCCAGGCCTGAAACTGGTGGTGGAGTGGAGATAGATGAAGTTGGTCAGTCTGTACACTGCTAGTTAGTGAGATGGTATGCTGAGCTTTTGGGGAGATCCAGTGGACTGCATGAGCTGATAGAGCTTCACTCAGGGACCTGAAAGATGGAAGTCCAATTTGGATAACACAGGTTGAGAGAACCTGTCCATGATGAGAAAGAATGAAGCGACAGTGGAGAGAAAAAACTCCCCGTTGGGAAGTAACCTCTGGCAGAACCAGGCTCAAGATGGCGGTCTTCTGCCGGACCGGTTGAATTGAGACGTGGAACGCAGTAAGTGTGTGGGAGTAATTTTAGCTACGATGGTGGAGGAGGGGCTGTAGGTGGGTTGACATGGGGTCATCTGAATGAAGTCACAAAGCGCAACCACCGCCTGCGCACTAGGAGCAGACGAGTTGCGGATTGGAGGCCTTTTAAGATGAACTTTGGGTACAGATTGGCTTTCGTGGAGGTCTGATTCAAAGCTGATTGGCTGTGTCGCAGGTGGATGTAGGAGAGCAACCAGTTTCTTCAGTTGAACTTCCGCCTAGGCTCCATTAAAGCGTTAGTGGGACATTTCTTGAGAAATTGGGCATATGCAGAGCTGCATTTATGTATATCAATATGTTTTGCTGAAGCAAACAGATCAGACTAAAAGATGCACAAGCAATTGGGATAATCATAGCCTTGAGGTTACTGTAAACAAAGCCTATTCAAGTTTCTGAGGTACATTCACTGTTCCTTACCTCAAACATCTTTCTCTGAAGGTTTACTGGATCATAAATATTAAATATATGTATAATGTATAAACAAGAAATTATTTCCTGTTTTTTTACTTTCTTCTCCTTCTTACTGCAACAGTTATTATCATCACTCTTTTCCTTGGTGTCTTGCCCCGACTATATAAGGACTACAAGCTATCCACTCCTCTCTCATATAAAAGCATTTATTGGTCAATCCTTCACTATTTTCTATGCTGCTTATAGAAGCTGAATCTCCAAAGTGTCAGAAGCGCAAGCAAACTTTGCCCGAGGCACTTGTCAAATGCCCCAACTGCATCAAGATGATAACCTTAAAGTCATTTCGTTTTTTTTTTTTATTTGATTTATTTTAAACAAGTTAAGCGTCGGAGATGGCCCTCTGGAAGATTACCCTTGAAATGAGAGGAAAAATACATGAATTGAGAAACAAGGACAAACTCCAGTGCAGCTGCAAAATATATGGGGTAAAAATGCATCTTTTGAACAGTAGATAAAAGAAGGAGACAGGACTTCTTTATAACACTATAGGTCCTCTAGAACAACAAAAAAGAACTACAACAAGCCCAGGATAGTGTGGACTTGGATTTAAAGGGAAGAAGAGATTTGTTAAAAGCTTTATAAATGCTTGGGATCACTGATCAAGCTCAAAAATGTCATAAATAATGTAAAATGCAAATTTAGAGAAAGAACTATAAGACTACGGGTCTGTGAAGGATATTATTTCCAATTCCATAATAAATGCAGAGTTTCCAGAAAAAAGATCAAAGCTGTCACAGAATTGCTTGATTTGTAGTTTTGGTTGATGAAGACTGTTAATGAACATCCATCCATCCATCCATCCATCCATCCATCCATCCATCCATCCATCCATCCATCCATCCATCCATCCAGCCATCCAGCCATCCAGCCAGCCAGCCAGCCAGCCAGCCAGCCAGCCAGCCAGCCAGGGGTCGAGGGTGCGGGTGCCTATCTCCAGCTGTCTATGGGCGAGAGGGAGGGTACACCCTGGACAGGCCGCCAGTCCATTGCAGGGCGAATATTCGGTCAATATTTGTTAATTTTCGATATAGTATAATGAGAAAATTAACAATATACAGCATGTTGGCGCTATATCCATCACAAAGCCTTGTTCCCCTTCACAATCGGAAGGTAATAATTTGATGAAAATCTTTTTCCAGGTGGATCATCAAATAATAATAATCTTTTCGAAAGAAGGCTTGCATGAGCGATGCAACTTTTAAACAAAACGTGCACAAGGATAAATGGGCTCGTGCATGCTCTCGCACGCGTTTAATAGGTGTTTAATAGGTGGGTACAGGGTTGTGCATGTTAATTTTTTTAAAAGTGGAAGGGACAGGTCTTTTCAAAAATTTGCAAAAATCCTACTCTATACCTTTCAATTCTGTTTCAATTCAGTTTGTTTATATAGCGCCAGTTCACAACACCTCATCTCAAGGCATTCTACAGTTCACCAGATGATACAGTCAAAGTTTTCCAACTGAAGAAAACCAGTTGATTGCATCGACTCATTGATTCGAATGCAATCCCTCACACTAACATGCTTGTAGCAACGGTGGAGAGGAAAAACTCCCTTTTAACAGGAAGAAACCTCCAGCAGAACCATGCTCAGTGTGAGCGGCTATCTGCAGAGGCCGACTGGGGTTCAAGGAGACAGAGGCCGAGATACAAAAGGCAACTGCAAAAGGCAGCCCCAACCGGGAAACTTACGGCCAGGCAGGCAGGACTAAGCATTGGAGGTTTAGTATGGGTTGTGACTTACACTTAGACAACTTTTATTGACATTTTGTTTACACAGAGGGCCGGATCTAACAAAGGTTTGCGTGTATAAAAACGTGAGCTATTTCACTGTGCACGCTAAAAA
>NW_015150489.1:489891-491696 GCF_000732505.1 Cyprinodon variegatus
ATTACTGCACGCAAAATTGGATCTTGATAAATCCGGCCCAGAGTGTATACAAACATACATTTATTTGTAGTAATTAGTTGTTGCAAATGAGCAGCAGCTTAGTAGTTAAAAATAGTTCTCTTGAGAGAAGACTTGACTAGTAAATTTTCTCCAGTATAAAAGGCTGCTATATGCTAGTTTATAATAAATCATGTAAAATGCTAACTACCTGGAAATCTGCATTTACACTTAGACACACTTGGTGCTGCTTTAACTGAGCTTAGAAAGTAACAAATCAGTCAATGATAGTGATTTGATTCAGTTTGGTTACACCAAGGTTTTCTTCATTTCAACCAAGCATTAACGACCGACCCAATACTAATGGAAACCATGCTACAGAGCTTCTAGTCATGGCTGTTATCATTCCATGGAGAAAAAGTGTTATAGAAATTTGACTTAAGCCAGTATTCATGTTGATAGATCCATCTAATTTCCTAAACATTTCCTCACCTGAATACCAAAAAACTCAACTATTTTTTTTCAACCACAGCATGGATTAAATTCCAAATGAACTCTTACAAATACTTATATAGACAGACATTAACAACGGACTTGAAATTGTATCATATTGTAAATCCTATTTGAATCATGACTCATACAGATTGCTAGCTCTCTTAAAGTCCAATTTGATCATGTTCCCTATAGGTAAGAAACTCAAAGGTTAACTATACCTTAGTGTTAATACTGTTTATAATATATAGCTTCACTACTTCCTCACAAAGTAATTGGAGTTACAGTACATCTGGTATGCTATTCATTAATTCCAATGTAGTTTATGTATTAGAGTGTACTATATGTCACTCAGGGTGCATCCTTTTCTGTGTGTGTCTGTGTGGCGCTGTCTCATTAGGCAGTGTTCAGGGTTACTTTGGGGAAGAGGTCACCTATTATCCTAAAGGGTTTTTACATAGCTACAAAGAAAACAGCTGACACAGCACACAGGTCCCTGTTTTATTCAGCGATTAGGTAATTAGGGTTACTATCAGTGTTTAACAGAAAACTCTATAACATTATTGGAAGTATGCAGATATAAATACAAAACAAAGGAGGCTCCTCTGTTTAGCTATATAAGATGATAATGAGATAAAATAGGTCTTTTACACAAACAATTGCGTTAAAGCATTTACAGTATGAAAAGTCACATGACCAGCATTTTAGTAATGAGGGGGAAAGTGAACCTTTCAACCTAGTAGGGCTGGATGATATGACCTCAGGTCAATATCACTATAAATTGGGTAGTTTTACCTCGATAACAAATAATGCACCACAAATGCTCCGGGTCCTCTATCAGAAATAAAGGCATGTGGAGGAAACTGATCGATTTGTGATTTATTTACTGAATTAGTCAAATTACATATTAATCAAATATCAATTAAATATTTAAGTACCCATTCAGGTTTAAACATTCAACAATGTCTCATTGAACAGGAGAAAAATGTATATTCCCTTGCAAACATTTTTGCGCAAAGGTAATGGAGCATTTCGCACATCTTTGAACTCAACAGCGTGGTTGTAGTGTAGATGGTGGTGGTTGGGTAGTCCCGACAGTTTTCGGACAAACTTTGCATTTTGTGTTGTTTTGCTCGACATCTATGTCATAATTTGGGTGCCACCAAACTGAGCGTGCATTGAAAACAATGTGCATCGTTTAAACTCACACACCCTGACTCAAAACCGATTTCTTCACTGCTCTTGCTCAGCTCCACAGGATTAACTGATGGAATTTCGTTTACAGCTTTTAGACGCTTCTTCACTAGACTCATCCG
>NW_015150489.1:492505-493704 GCF_000732505.1 Cyprinodon variegatus
TCACTGGACTCATCCGCCATTCTCTTTGTTCACGCTTCTGACTGGATCAGTGGAGTCTCATTATAAGACACACGCTACATGGTCTTAAAGGGGAAGGACATACCAGCCACCAGCACACAGGCAAAAACAGTCAAATTCAAATATATCTTTTTCTGGCATGGGAAAATTGTCACCGGTTATCGAAGTGAATGACGGTAATGGTAAAAATCCAGTATATCGCCCAGCCCTACTACTTAGGGCCAAAGTAGGGAAAGGGGCCGATGAAAATACTTTTTTTGTGCGTGATGTGTTTATTTCAAATAAAACAGGCCCTCCAAGTAATTTGCATCATAATTTATTTCAAATATATTGACAACATCAACTGAGAGAATAAGCTTTATGTACAGTCTACCCAACATATAAGACAGTCAGCAGGCACCTTCTTGGAGGAGCAACCCAAAAGCAACTGGCAAGTGTAAACTCAATGAGCCCAGATTGCAATAATATGCAAAAAGAATTTATATCCTTATTATAGTACAGCTGCTCCCATCAAAGAGTCTAAAAAAAATTCAAGCCTAACTAAAAAAACGGTCAAAAATTAAACAGACATAACATATAAAGAATACGAGAATGCCAGATCTTAACATATAAAGGAAAATTTTGTGAATTTGTTTAAAGGGAGGAGGAAAAAACACCTCAGTCAGTGAAATCTGTGTGTATGTTTGAAATGTTTTCATCCATTGATTATAATGCTTAATGGGAAGAAATTGCCTATGGCTCAGAGATGAGGACACAGTTTACGCAATGACTATGAAAGAAATTCAAAATCCCGACCATTGAGATTATGGGGAAGCATAATTTATCTTAAGCTAGAAAATATATTATTTTAATGTTTATATGCCTTATATTAAAACAAAAAACTATTTTGACAAATGGAATACGGCTCTTTTATCTTTTATATACTCCTCTTGCATGTCTATTAGAAGCATTATATATATATATATATATATATATATATATATATATATATATATATATATATAACATGTTCAGTGTATCTGAACTCTTTATTTTGCAGTGCCCTTATAAATAACCACACATTCACACTTGTTACTAATCCAATTGGGAATCAACTTGGCTCCTTACAAAACGAAATGCCAGAAAACTCATTCAGTTGTAAAAATCAGATGTTCTTGTGATTTGCTAATGAGCACAAGCAC
>NW_015150489.1:496709-565750 GCF_000732505.1 Cyprinodon variegatus
GGAATCAACTTGGCTCCTTACAAAACGAAATGCCAGAAAACTCATTCAGTTGTAAAAATCAGATGTTCTTGTGATTTGCTAATGAGCACAAGCACAAATGTAAATTGCTTATTCACAGAACTTGATCTTGGATGCTTGATACCCGCTGCCACCAGCAAGATTCATGTGGATTTACTAATTGGTAGGCTTACTCAGTGTTACATGATGCACATTATATTGCATCTTCATGATGAGTCATCTGACATTCTTGTCTCTGCTCACACCATCAGTCACAGCTAGTAAAATTACAACAGAGATATTGGCCACTGCAGTAAAAATGATGAAAAATAACTAATCCAATCAACTTTATAAATGGGTTTAAACTTGACAGAAAGTTTCACACAGTTTTAATGCAGTGTATTGGGTCTTAGTCTGAACTTTTGAAGTCCTTATTAAAACAAAAATAGCTGGACATGCCATCCTGAATGTTTTAAACATAACCACAGACTTGTCATAACTATTAGGTATGTAAAATAAACCCTGCTGAAATTTAAGATAAATCAAAAGAAGGTGAAAGGTGTTAATATGTACAGAACATGAAAGTTGTGTCCGAGCCTATATACAATAACCTGCCAGAGACAAAATAATAATAAAAAACTAAAATTGGAGTTTGTAGGGTGGATTTTCACAGGGATTATTGCTTAGGGAAGGGGAGAGATTCAGAAGAAGAATTTGATCATTAGGTATCAGACATAACAACCCTGTACCCTGTCCTCAATTTGAAAGGCAAGCATTCATACAGACTATATTGTTTTAACAATAAACAATATAGACTTTGTTTTATCTGCTATCACTCTGATAGATGCTGGTGAAGACTCTCATTCATCCAAGTCATGGACCTGGCTCTGATAGGTTTTGTCAGTGTAATGCAAATGGGGCTTAACAATTTGATTTCTAATAAGAAAAACGGTTCCAGGAGCACCCATTATGTTAGCAAATACGGAGAGGCTCTCTGATATTATATGAAAACAGCCTAAAGTCTGGAGATTGACATAGAATCAATAACTATTTTCAATGATTTGAATTATTTTCTGAACAATAAAGGGTCAGTCAAAGTACTATTTCAACGGCATTACTGAAGTGAGACTATTCACTACCAGTTACGGCGTAAACTGTGTCCTCATGTCTTAGCCATGGGCTATTTCTTCCCTTTAAACATTATAATTGTCAGGAAAAGGACAGATGGACCCAGTATTCAAGGAGAGACAGTCAGCAGGATCCAGATCAGGCGGGAACAGAACAGGTGGCAGGATTCAGACTTCCAGGCATCCACTGGCTTCCAGAAGCATGACCAGGTGGTCACGCACAGGAGCAGACAGGATCAGGTGCAGACAGGCAGGCACAGTGGAAGAGGGTAGCCGAGACAGGACGTAGGAACCGGAACTTGAAGCAGGACTTTAAACTGGTCTCCTCCCTGGAGCCAGGCTTACTTTGATAAAAACTGAACCTCCCCCCATAATGAGCCAAAAACCCAGAGGACTCCGCGGGGGAGGAACAGTGGACAATCAGGAGACGAGACAAACACTAAAACCCTCTTTCCACTGGCAGCTAGGATCCAGGACATGAACCAAATAAAACTGAACAGAAAGATTGACAGAAAGACAAGCAATGATCTGGCACTGAATGCTCAGGCTGAACTGAATATAAACCAGAGGAAACAGGTGAGAGGAATAAATTATAATTGAGGCAGGGAGGCAAAAACGACAGGTGAAAGGAATTATTAATTAAGGGAGAGCAAACAGGCCAGATCATGACAATAATCAATGTGTAAAATACAATTTTAAACATAAACACAGATTTCACTGACTGAGGAGTATTTCTCCCTCTCTTTATAAAAATTTAACTTAATTTTTCTACATAACACGATCTTTCGGGTAGTGGGAGTCATCACCACATATTTTCAGTCTTGACAGTCTAGGTCTAGGGTCTCACATCTGTTTTGAACATTATCATGATGAAGAGATTTATTTTTGTCAACAAAACAAATGCATTTCGATGAAAATATTTAGTAGTTATAACCTTCTATTTTATCCCCTATGTAATCATCCATACATTACTTACATTATAGATAGGCATGGCTCCAAACACTCAAATTGTGTTAGAAAATTATGTTTTATTATAACTTATCCTCTTTGAAAAGCAATGAAAAGGCATTGAATATTTTATTTAAAATTTCATAACTTTTTGTTGTTTTAGTCTTTTTTATTTGATGACATTATCAGTCTATGAGGTCCTTTACATTGCTGTTAAGTATTATGGCACATCCCACTAACCTCTAACGGCTGATAGACTACAGAGTGCTTCTGGGAATGAAGGAGTTTGCTAACTCTGCATGCAGCTTAGACATCTGCCTGAAGTCTGAATTTTAATGACTAGTAGGTGGCCAGGGTTCAGTGTAAAGTATACAGCAGTCTCTTGCGCAGAGGGGCATATGCTAATTTCCATGCAGTAGTAAATGAAAAGCTGGTGTTTTTGATTGCTCTGCAGTACTACAAAAATAAACGTCATCCTGGTGCTTTTTATGAAATACCTCTGGGGCACTTCAAAAGCGTTTGATCATTACAACATTGATGATAAAAATTAATAATAAAAAAAACCAAGATTTCTTCATACTGCTAGGAAGGACACCAATTTCTTAATTTGTAACTTATTATCTGGGACCCTTTTTTTTAATAATTAGCCACAACTCTTTTCAGCTGCACATGTATACGGGCTCAGTTTAGTAAGCATTTAGTCCACAAGATAAAGCTATCAGTCATTGTTAAATTGTAGAATTGACAGAAGTTATCTGTTGTTTTAAATGCCTAGGAAACCTTATCCACAGCTATATCCACACACCAAATTACATGAACAAAACTGACTTACACAACACATATAGAAAAAAAATTGCATAACTACTCCTACTTTTAGCCACTAGGGGAAATAGACCTGTAACTTCCAGGTTAATTGATCCTGAAAGCCACTGGCAACACTGCACTGTAGCTAAATTAAACAGTCTCCTGCTCTTTGTGTTAGAATAAGATATAAAACCACTTTGGACCAACAGACTGAGCAGTCAAGTTACATGCAGTAGCAGCCATTCAAAATGGCCCTTCCCAGTCAAACACCAGCCGAATGGCAGCCCACCTCCCTGCAACTCCCAGCAGATATAGATGAGATTTTAAGAAGGGCAGTCAGAACTTAGTAGTGATATGTGCTTTTTACTGACCTCAAGTTTAGACTTGATTTAATAATGTTTCAAAACATGCATTTAGTATGTAAGCAGAGGGTTTTTCGTTCATCTGATTGAACTACTTTGTTTCACCTGTCTCCCTATTTATTTAAATTCTCCTGAAGTCGTTTTACAACCTATACTGCCTTAAAGGTCTCCCGGACTTTCTCCTTGACCTCTCAGGGTTGTTTGTTCTCCAATGTTCTCTTATAAATGTATGGAGCCTAAACAGAATACAAGATGGCTGAAAAAAATACACACAGGTATACTGTACTGATATTCTATTCTGGTGACAATGGTTATCACTAGATTTTTTTCAGGTATATTAATGTAGAGAGACTGAAGGACCTTTGAGTAGAACTTTAGAATATTGGTGAAAGGACATTGAAAAGGGATGCTTGATTGTCCTTTCACCCTACAATCCCAGACACTTTGTATTTACACGTTCATATAAGCCATACAGAAGCTCAAATAAAATACTTTGAATAAAGCAGGTATAACAGAATGTAAAAAAAATGGCTCTATTTAACATTTATTTTCTATTGTGATCCAAAATGAATGACTCTTTTTTTTACTAAACTTAATCTAAGGGAATATTAAACTAGGTTTATTAACCTTGATAATAGTGGGTCAGCAATATGATATATTCTCTTTTTCTCTCAAAAGACAAGCTATGTTTAGATCATAACCTTTAATTCCACTTCCATATTCCTACAATCACCATTGTGTAGACGGATGCTCGTGCCTGTCTAGTCACTCAGGAAATCAGCCATTTCTTTTTCACCTGACTTATAGTTATATAATTGTTAACTAGGCTTATTAACTTTCTACAGTACCTTTTTTCCTTGACTTTTTCTTTTCAACTTAATTTACAGTAGGTCATACTGTATATTATTCAAGAGCTCATATAATCGGTCAAAGGCCAAAATAAGATGTACAGCCATGTAGCAGTATCTTTTCTGAACGGCTGGATATAGATCTTGTGCTTCTAGACCTCACTGAGGGACTGGGGGACTCCATTTCTAAGAGGTATGCAAGGGATCAAAAACAGTAACTTGCCCAATAAATGGTTAAAAGAAGGGAAAAGTGATACTTCTACATCAAATGTATCAAGAGGTTAAGTCTCATTGATTAAAATTTAGACCCAGAATCTGATGAATGTATATTTTACTTAAGTTAAAACAAGCCTACCACTGAAGTTAGAGAAAAAGAAAACACAGCAAGCTCCTTAGTGTAAAAAAGAAAGGATCAGTGCAATTTTTATAAAGAAGTATTGTTGAAAAATGAATTCAGAAGATATCTATGTACTGTAAAATACAAATACCCCAAGTGTCAAGTGTCTCTAAGGGAGCATGAAAAGTTGATAAAAGAAAACAGCTACATCAAACCCAATTCTGTGCGTATATCAGAAGGAATTCAGAAAATCAAGACCAAAGGTGCCCACAGATGTATTGTTGTCTTAAGTTTATTTGAACTGAATCCTTTAAAAAAACATGACATAAAACCACAGATTTAATCATCTCAAGCTCCCCCTCACCTTTCCCTAGTTTTTCAGCCTTTAGGGGGCACTGTTGATTCATATCCCACATTGTATTTCAGAGTTATTGGAAGTGCTTACGACTGCTGTATGTAGGAGGGAAAGAGTGAGCAGAACTATAGATGAGGAGGCAGAGAAGTGTGGGAGTTTGGAGAAAGAAGAAAATTTAGAAGAAAATAAAAAGAAAGAAACAGATGCATACAAAAAGGTGGGCGGAGAAAAAAAAAAGGAACACTGAGTTTGAAGAGACTACACAATTATGATCATTAGACTATAATAGTTCTTAACACAGCCAAAGAGAAAGTTAATTATGAAAAGTTAGGTTTTTTTTCTCCCCGCGCGGTGAAGCATTAGAAAACATGCATCTCATTCCATTTTTATACATTTAAAGCACAAAATTAATATTTGCTGAAACTGCAAATTAGAATACAGTTTTTGCAATGCAAAGAAGGTATCCTTCTTTTAATGAAGGTTAAAAATGCACTGGAGTGTGGTGGTTAGACAGTCCCTTTGTACCCCTAAGCTATCCTTTTCCCATCCCATTGCTTTCTGCCTCATCCCTCAATTGTGTTCCTTCCCAATTCCTCTGTGCACGTCTCCCTTGATACACCAACCCCTCCACTGTCTCTTCAGGTAGATAAGGTCATTGATCAAGTGAAGGCATTCAGTGTCAACCTGTTAAGTTGATGTTGAATTAAGCAGAATTTATTTTCCCTGGAAAACAATTCCATAACAAAGTTTTTTCTTGGGAAGTTCATCAGGAGAAATAAGTAAAGAAATATCACAATGGTAGCGAATCAATGTTGCATTTATGAGGACAAGGTAATAACTGAATAAGTAAATTAAATAGCAAAAATGAAAATAGTAATTGATTTGGTAAATATGAAAAGCTTCATCACTTGCCTAAGGGTTTCAGTTAAGAATAAGGCTCGGATGAGAGCGACTTACACTGGGGATGGTATGGTTCATGGTGAAATGCAGAGTTGGAGGGCAAGTACTGTAAGAACATCCTTTCATTTTATGATGCACCCCTTTTTGGTGGTCTACAAAGTTAAACAAAAGTTCAGAGATGACTTGGAAAAGTAGGAAAATGTTAAAGGGGGTTTTGGCTCAGCACTGCATATTTATTTTTTCATAATTTAATAGCACAATTTCACTTAGTTTGTGTAAATTGTCACAAATTGGAACATATATATCATATAGGTCAGCCTTATTTAAAATCAAAATAACAATATTTAATTAGAATTGTTTCTATATTTTAGCATCCTTGCTGATGCCTACATAAAAATTATGATTTTCATTGCAGTCAAATTTGGGATGCATAAACTATATTTAGAAAATACGGTTTCTGTTTTAAGTGCTCTCAGCGTTTTTCTGAAGAAAAATTGGGACCCATTGCACAGTCCTGCTGCATTATTGACTTGTTAAGCAGTCTAAAAAAATACATAAAAGTAAAGCACAGTGAATTAAAGAAAAAAAGGCCTGCTTATTCTCAAGTTGGTTTCTCCCTCACTTTAGATCCTTATGGAGATGAGCAAAACAAAAAAACTTAAGCAAGGAATATGCATCATATTTCATGCAATGGCTCTTAAGATCCATAACATCAAACGTTTCCAGCAAAGGAAGTAACTTTAAATGGGGCCTCCTGACAGCACCCTGTGCTGCATTCGTGCGACTGTAATGAAGCCAATCACTTTTAATTTAGACTCCCTGCGTCAGCTCTGTGATGGTATAATTGGGTTACATAATTAACACTAGCAGGAAAACAAACCACAGCACCTCTATCAGTGTCTTGCAGGAGCTAAGAGCTGTTGAAAACATGGGGGGTGCGGGTGGTGGTTGTGAGGAGGGTGTTAGGGTGTATGTGGTGCTTACAGCTATGATGTGCCGGATCTGGTGAGGAGATAAGGTGAAGGTAGATCAGAGAAAAATGAGGGGATAGAGGAATTAAATTGGATATGACATAAGATTAACAAGGAGTGCAGGAAGGAATTTAAAATAAACAAGGCTAAAGAAAGGTAGAAAAGGGCAAATGATGACAGAGAATATATAAGTAGAGGAAATGACTTTGTTTTCACTGTAATTGGCTTTAAAGGCATCATTTGAATGAAAATGCTTCTGTTTAAAAAGTCACCAAAAATCTAAGCAACATTACCGAACCATCTTACCATGATTACAGCTATCTTTTAATGATTTATTTTTGTTTGATCTAAATGATAAATAGAACAGTGAAATAAAATCAAAGCTCTATATTTTTGCAATTTCTTGTCATAGAAACATGACGCTCAAAATGAAGCAACACTGGAATGAGAGTACTCATTAGTGAATAGGATGAGTATTAATAATTAAAAGGCCATATGCAATCTGTAGATGTGGACTAATACGTGAAGAAGAAAGGGGTTGATGAAATGTAATGCAAGGCCTTCATTAAGTGCAGTGACAGCAACCTGCTTTCAATATGCAGGGAAGCTGTTGCTGCTCAGGGACCGCCTGTGCTCTGAGGCTACAGCGTGAACTCCAGGAGAAGGCTGTGGAATTTTTCTTTGAAGCTCACAGAGCTGTGGAGCAGCAACAATGACGGACAAACTTTCTGCAAAAATGCCTAGTGAGAAACAGAGAGAAACCCAGAGGAAGAGAGCAATCAGTCATCATTCTGACTCTGCAGCAGAAAGCAGCCAATCAGAGGCCAATCAAAAGCTCTACTCTCAGGACATCAAAAATAACTTGGAGTAATTCAGCAGTACAGGCTGCTAAGGATCAGTTCACCGTCGTTTCATCAGTGGCTCCTTTGCTAGACTGCATAAAAGTTAGCCTGGAGTCATGATTCACCTTCTAAACGTACAAAAAACTTACAGTGACCCTAAATTCTCCTCTGCACATCGCCACACATCATTTTAGTTCAGAGGTATCTAAACATTCGGAAAAAGTGAAATAATATATTTTAACATAATTACAAAATTTTTATTAAATCCTATTTCCCTCTCTTTTATCTCTGTGGAAATTTTGTGTCCAAAGATTTACTTAATGGAAGAGTAAAGTATTTGATCAGATATTGGCACCACTGATTACAATAGCATTTAAGAATGGAAATCTGCAGCAGGTGTAAGAAAGAACTCCAGAGAATAAAATAAAATAAGGAAAATAAAGGTTGCTACTGTAAGTGGGGGCTCAATATATTGGTAGTAAATATGGCTGTTTTTATTCACACTTTTTTAATTAGCAAATATTTATGTCCTTCAACACATCAAAGTTGAGGTTGAAGGTCAATTTAATACAATTTAATTAAGTCCAAGTATTCATATTTGTTTATCAAAATTAAATTAAAACCTGTTTACATTTGTAGAACCACAAATATTTTCTGACAGTTTATCTTTTTTGGATAATTTACATGTTGTCTTTTTTTTTAAACTTCCATTTTAACTTGTTCTAAGCATAATATTGGTTCGATAGTGTTTTATATCTATAGCTATTCTATATCTATTATCTTTATGGTTAAATCTCTGTGACCGTGTTTCCTCCGCTTAAAATTGTTGAGGACATTTAAATCTACCTGTCTAATAAATATAACTTGTCTGTTGGTCACTTTTTGTTCGATTTTTGTTTTGACTTCTCAAAAATAATTTGCACATTTGATTGGAATGATTGACTCCTATTTTGAAATTTTATTGGAAACATTTTGTTTCTTTTTATTAGATTATTTTAGATCTTATAATCAAGAGACACACCAACAACTGTCAGGGGCAGTCCTGATTAGATAAATTTCCTCTCTCGTTTTAGGCAGCTTTACTTCCTGAGTTCCTTCCTGCAATCAGGATCTGCCACAGCCTACTGTAATGCCATTCACCTGGTGTACAGTATGTGCTCCTCTTTTGTTTGTTAGAGTATTTAGTTCCCACCCTTGCAGCTTCCCTTTGCTAGTTAGTCTTTATTCTTAGAGCTTAGCGTTCCAGCCTTTTGCCTGTTAGACTTTAGCTTTCTAGTGTTTTGACCCCAGCTTTGATTTGGACCTGTCTTTGCCTCTGTTTTTGATACCTCTGTTTCTGCTGGATTTTTGGTGTTCAACCCAGGACTGTATTAAAGGAACTTTGAGTTTGAATCCACTGTGTCTTGCATTTGAGTCCTTTATTCCTGAGCCTTGTGACAACAACAGCACTGATAATTATTGAGGAACCACAGCTAGATGCAAATATTATGAAAAAAAAAAAGCTCCACAAGTTATGGAAGATTGGTCAGAAAAATGTCCTAATGTACACCCAGCTTGCAGTTTGATACAAATCATGTAGCAGGATGCAACAAACATTGGAAACAAGCTGCTCCAACAAGATGAGTTAATGTTATGATGTTAAATACACAATTTTTTGTGTGATGTAAAGTCAACAGCACATCTCTAATCTACTTCTGTAAACCATGGACATTTTTTATACACATGGAGAGGAAAAGGGTCAAATTGAAAGAAAAACACTGCTTAGAGGTAATGAAAGATTTGTGTCTTGGATGGCTTACCTTTCACTGGGTTGACAGCTTTAAACCTACATCAAGAACTACAAGTGTATTGGTCTAATGAAGGAGGTCTTATGTCAGATTGGCCTGATCAAAGAATAGACCTAAATCAAAATGAAAAAATATGGTAAAGTTTGACAAAGAATAAAGGAAAATTGAAGATATAATTGCTGTAAAAGGTAGTTTTAATTATGAAAGAATACAATATCAACAACAACTTACTAAATTTTATTCTTGCTGTAGATTTAGTCATAGAAGTAGGGCACTGGGGGTTATGAATTTCAAGTAGTATTGAAATTTTTAAACTCTTTTCTAAGGCTCTGCAAAGCAAAAGTTGTTTTTTTTTTTTTTAATTCCAGGTTTTTTACTCTATCTCTGTGCACTGCAGGCCACTCTGGTCAGGAAATGCCAATTTGGGGGAAAAGAAGACTTAATTTCCTTGCTTCTGTCCCCACTGAGGGCTATAGGTCTTCACTGAGCAGGAACAGAACATTGGAAAAAAGAGCTGACATCATATGTCTTTGCTTGCTTTTTTGGTATATACAGTACAAATGAATTATTCAAATTCTCATACAACACATATGCATGTTAGTCAGCTGTATAAGCTGTGAATATTACACAATGTGGGCTTTCTAGCCATTATCTGTCTGCATATTTTGTTCAACTGCACATGTCAATTTTCTGCGTTACTTATGAATGTGCAGAGGACCACTCACCTGCTGTGGTAAATTGAGTCGATGAAAGTCTGTGTTGTGTTTACACCTGTATAGGAAGCCATTAGACAGATAATCTGCTCAGAGACAGCTACAACAGAGGAGAAGGTGGGTGTTTGACGAGATGGAGAAACAACTCTCTATTTGACTGATAAGAAAGAGGGAAAGGCGTATGGGTTTAGATAGTGCAGGAGAAAATGGTGAGAAGTGATGAAAACAGTCAAGTGGAAGGCATGACAATATGGGATTACAAATGAAAGCTAGTGACAGATAAATAGTTTTTAGGAACGAGGTTTGACAATAACACCAGACAACATGGCAAATGCAGGTAAATTTCAGCGTTGGTGGATATCAGTCTCTAGAACTAGTCACTTTGGCGAGTTAAATTCTATATACACTTTTGGAGCTGTAGTTTTTTTCCTCTTCAAATTGCATCTAAATTAATAAGCAATTTAAGCTTCAACACTATTACACAACAACTCCCACCAGGCAAGGCGGGTTGCTTTGTCCGGTGGGAATAGTGGCATAGTAGTGTTTAACATAAGTTCATAATAATATAGTTGATCTATTTTTATCTGGATCAAAAAGCAACACTATTTTAAAGTATGAACTAGTATATTTCTTAGCCTTCTCCCATGTCTGAAACCTCTGTCGATAAGCCTCTGGCACTCAGAAGCTGTTAACACTGCTTTCTTCACAGTGGCATTATCTTTACTTTGATCCACCATGACAGCAGAATATGCTTCTTGAACTTTACCTATGAAACCACACCGTAAGAGCAGTGTTCTGTCTAACTCAGGCCGACCTCTACTCTAAGGCAACACGCTCTAGAAAAATGTGCCTGGATCCCATTTAGAAAATTGAGGAACTAGATGAAGGTTTTTGGTACCATAAAATGAGCTAGATATATTAGAGATATCCACAGAAGCAATCTTCCTGCTGAGTTCTTTGCTC
The DNA here is from genome assembly GCF_000732505.1 of Cyprinodon variegatus. Classification (NCBI taxonomy): domain Eukaryota; kingdom Metazoa; phylum Chordata; class Actinopteri; order Cyprinodontiformes; family Cyprinodontidae; genus Cyprinodon; species Cyprinodon variegatus. The sequence continues at coordinate 507,664 of NW_015150489.1, forward strand.
TTCATACTACATTCTACTGTATTTACCTCTAACTTTTTCTGTACTACTGTATACCAGCCTGGCAACTCCTGCCTCTGCTCAAATGTTAAACAAGTGTCAAACAGATTAGTGTCCAATATCCAATCGGCAGCCTGAAACTTTACTGGTCTAATCACCCTAGAGTTAATCAAATTATCCTTAATGAAAACTTTTATACTCTCCTTAGAGCGTTAGTCATTGAACTCTAATTTCAAACAATCAGTGATTTTAGAAAACTGCTTATGTGTACAGTGATCATGCAACTCCTCGAACAGACTTCTCAAAAACCCTCCAGTGTTCATGTTGTTAACAATTTTCCACCCTAACAACAAATCCTAAATTTTACCCATAGCACCCTGAGCTCCGGGAGCTCTGTAACAGCCACAACTTCACAAGTCTCAGAGCACAGCAGTGGGCCGCTTCATTTCCTGACTGAAAGGGCCAAAGGCAGGGTATAAGTTTGAGGAGCTCTGCGTCTTCCTTTATAATGAAACCTGCAGAACTAGCAGCTATAGTGGAGCAAAGGGAAGGGGTTTTTAAGGCTGCTGCTCTACCTAAACGATTTGAGCACTTGTTCTCTGGATGGATTTGTATATTAAAAAGCATTTATACCGCAGGGAAAGTATGAAAAAAGCTCAGTGGTTTTGAAACTGTGACTTAAAGAACGCAACATTCCCCCCCAACATTCTACCTGTTCAAGTTCCAAACAGGCAGAGGAGCGGTTTCTACATACGAAACTGCTCCTCTGCTCTCCACCTGAGCCTAGCACACCTGGAGGTGAAGAACACCCCTGTGTGGGAGCTGTGTGTGTGTTGCTCATTGTTCTCAGAGTGAACGTCACTCTCATTCAGGTTTATTACTTCAAAACTGCTCCATTCAGTTCACCGTTCACAAATATATGAACATATTCAGTGAAAGTTGTTCTTTAAATGCATTTGTGCACAACACTGCCCAACATCAATCTTTTGCCAAGTCTCTAAATGGTGCTTGTGTTGCCTAGATTGTTTGCGTAGTTGTAATGTTATGAAGAGATGAAGAAATGAAAAGTCATATTTTTGATTTTTTGTGCACGAAATGGTGAGAGCCTGTGAGTTTTCCACGTACTGCAGCTTTAAAATGCTTCATGACTTTTTTGCTGACTCAGCTTAGTTTCTTAGTCTTTGTGTTGCTTTTAGGTCATCAGCATTAACTCACTTTTTGTGGCTCTAACAGAACAGCTGTAAATATTCCAACCCTGAATCAAACACAGGTGAACCGTATTTAATATTCAGTTGATTTCTGTAAGCAAGTGGGATCACTAGATATTACAAAAGTGTATCAGAGTAAATATTAATTATTTCTTTTTTCTTCTAATTCATGATAATTAAAAACTTTGTATTGATCTTTAACACAAAATACCCATTCCGTACACTTATTTTTGCATTTGTAACATGATAAAATATGAGAAGGTTAATGGTGGCATGAGCTGTGCGATTGCAAGTTAGGGGAATTTTCGAGCAGCTATGGACTTGTTAGTTTACAAAAGTAACAGGCAGCTGTCTGTAGGGGTTTGTGTTTCTTCCCGTGTTTAAGCTTTGTCAGCATGCCTTACATTCAGCCTTTCCCAACCCTCATTACTGAAAGACAAGGCAAGAGCGTTAGTTACTCATGTGATGGCTGCTGTTTTCTTGGCCTCTGTATTATGAAATGGAGCAGCTTGTCATTAAATAAACCTTTAAGGGACTCAGAAAAAGGAGAACCAAATGTTATATACCCATTACATACACATTGTAGCCTGTGATGGGTGTCGGCTGGTCAAAGCACATCTACACAACATGCAGGGGTCTGTAAGTATTTGTGTTTCTTTGCCCTTCAGGCTCAAAATGTTCGCTTAGCATAATTCATTTTAATGGGGATCCCAGTGGGACTTTGAGAGTTTTAGGGTCTGAGCTATACCCATGACAGTGCACAGTGATCCATCATTCACTCAAAAAATAAACTAGCCTTTAACCTTGGAATTGGCAACAGACCATAAAGGGAAAAAGTAATTATGAGCCTCACTTCCTTTCATGCTCGGCCTTTGTATCTTTGGATCGGTTTGGATTAGAATATGTCATGTGTTATTGCTTATGAAAACTTACATGTACCTAATTTTGAAGACTAAAAACATGTTCTAAAATCATCAACAATGTTTAAAAGCCAGATCTAAAATAGAACAACTAAAAGGCCCCAAACTACTCATTTGGAGCCGTTAAAATATATCAATGAGAAATTATTAAGTTCTATGTAACTGCAGATAAATAATGTTGTAAATGCATTATTCACAATCTTAAAGAATTTGAAAAATAAAGGTGATAATCCTTATCTTTATTTCCACATTTCTCCACCATGATCTTACAACTCCCAACTTGCAAGAGATATGAATGCAGCTTCTGCAGCTGTTTAAAAGTTCTGTTTGATAGAATGACCTATACTTTATGGTTCATGAGAAATGTCAAGAATCAACACCGGAAAATAAGCATCTAGTCGATGTTAATGAGGGCACTTTTATCAGATGAGCAATGGTAGTTTTTTTTTTTTTCTCCACAGGCTCCTGAAAAGAAGGGCACTGACTGCTGCACCAAGAAAGAGCAGAGACATTACTTTGGTGTTTTATTGTGTGTTTTTTTATTTTTCAAGTATTTTTCAATTTTTCAAGAACCATGCCAATAGTGACCTGGTAGAGGTTGTTTTACAGTGTTCTGACAGGGGGACTCCTGTAGTAGTCTTCATCGAGGTACCATCTTGAATGAGCTGCACTACCTGACTGAGCTCTCTGGGTTGTAGACACCACCTCATGCTACCACAAAACAGAAAAGTATAAACAAAGGTAAGTTCACATAAAGTTTTTTTTGCATGAAATAAGAAATTGTGTCAATAACTGCAACATGTGATGTCATTTTATGTTTGCAACCACATAACAGTTGTGAATTGATTGCGGATTAATGTGACAGACTAGTAAGGATATTTTGAGATACTGCAAGACACAACATGATGAAATATTGCTCATTTTCTGAAATAAAAAAATCAGCTTTAGAGGATCAATTTGAACAGATTAGCCTGGTCTCATGGCTCTGAGATATCAGAGAGTCACATTCCTCATCACTCCTTGGTTCTTTCCTGTCATGCTTTAAAAACTCTGAGAAAGTAGATACACAAGAATTTAGGCTTATCTTGGATTTGACTTTTCACTTCAGTGAATATATCATTACGGAATAGATATTTCCTGGGGTGTAAGATTAAAGGTGTGCACTGGTACACACTCTTTTACCTTTATATTTCACATTGCCTGGATTGCCTGACCTTTTTGTGAAGGATGGTGCAAGGATTATTTTTACCTGAGAGGTTATAACCCAAAGAAAGCAGATGCATGTGTAAAAAAAAAAACTGACTTTAGGTTGAACATGTTGTGAACCCTAAATTTGAAAGGCACATTTTGAGTATGTTCAAACTCTAGCAAGCATTCTCCGTGAAAATAGATTGACACTTAAAGGTCAAATATGTCTACTTTATATCAAAAGAGCCTTAAACACTTGAAAGCATTTCTGAAAGCTTTTTTAATCATAATGTGTTGGAGGTATGTATAAGAAGACCTCCCCTTTTTTGCAACATACAGTGAGGAAAATAATTTTTTTAACACCCTGCAAGTTCTCCCACTTAGAAATCATGAAGGGGTCTGAAATTTCCATAGTAGTTGCATGTCCACTGTGAGAGACATAGTCTAAAAAAACCCAGCAATCGCGATGAATGATTTTAAACTATTTAAATGTAGTTTATTTATATTGTATGATACAGCTGAAAATAAGTATTTGAACACCAGAGAAAATCAATGGTAATATTTGGGACAGTAGTCTTTGTTTGCAATTCCAGAGGTCAAACGTTTCCTGTAGTTTTCCACCAGGTTTGCACTTAGTGCAGGAGGGATTTTGGCCCACTCCTCCACACAAATCTTCTCTAGATCAGTCAGATTTCTGGGCAGTCGCTGAGAAACAAGGAGTTTGAGCTCCCTCAGAAGATTCTACTTTGGGTTTAGGTCCGGAGACTGGTTAGGGCCATGCCAGAACTTTGATATGCTTCTTACAAGCCACTCCTTGGTTATCCTGACTGTGTGCTTTGGGTCATTTTCATGTTGTAAGACCCAGCCTCCATCCAGTCATGTTTAGCTTCTTCCATTTTCTAATTCCCCCTACAGTGGACAATTTCCCTTTAGCCCTTTCAAGCCTTGTGGAGATGTATAGTTTTGTCTCTAGTGTCTTTGGACAGCTCTTTGGTCTTGGCCATGTTAGTAGCTGGATTCTTACTGATTGTATGGGATGTTACAGGTGTATTTATGCAGCTAACAACCTGAAACAGGTGCATCTAATTTAGGAAAATTAATGAGGTGGACGAAGACATTTTAAAAGCAGACTAACAGGTCTTTGAGGATCAGAATTCTAGCTGATAGACAGGTGTTCAAATACTTATTTTCCTCTGTATCATACACATGAATGGTTAAAAAAAATCATACATTGTGATTACTGGATTTAAAAAAAAAATTATATCTCTCACAGTGGACATTCACCTACAATGACAATTTCAGACTCATCCATGATTTCTAAGTGCAAGAACTTGCAAAATAGCAGGATGTTTAAATACTTATTTCCCTCACTGTATGCCTATTTGTTGCATTTTAACAGTTGATCTGCTGATGAACTGATAATGTACTGTAGACTGTTTTGTGAATTGTCTAAAGCTTTGGATCTTGTTTCAGGCTTGAACACAGAATAGCCACTATCATTGGAATTTGTTGCCTTCTATTTTGTACTTTTGAAGACATACCAAGCAACTTGAACAGTCGCAAGACTATGGATCTCCATACATCCTGCTGGTTTGGGCTGAATTAGCTGAGCAGCATGAACTGTAGTGGAGGCAGAAAGCTAGTAGAATTGTCCTTTACTCACAGTGATACAAAAAAAAAAAAAAATAAAATCCTTAGACTAAGAATAATGTTGGAATTACAAGACCAAAATATTTTCAGACCATATTCTGTAAATCACACGTCACCTCCTCCTTTTCCTAAATAACTCAATGCTGTTTGCTAGATAATCGTTTCACTGCTCTAGAAAATAGAGTCATGAAGACCTCCCTTTTATGTAGACTGTGTCTTGGTAACAAAGTTCAAAGGTGAGCTTTTAAACTCACCTAAATTAAGTGGAATGTAGGAAATAAATGGATCGAATTGCTGTTGTTTGAGAGCATTTAGTCTTTATGGTTCTTTGGTTATAATGTTCTCTAATGACTTGCACTTTCGCAGAGATTAAATTACTAATAGGTGGAGTCTATAATTCAAGTGATTTACAAAGGCAATTTCCCAAGATTAAATTTAGATCAATAAGGGTTAAAGGAGCTTTCCGTTTAACCTTTTAACTCTATACCTGAGGGCTGCATACCAATGCATGCAAAAAATTAGTTAACACTTTTCTTTGTGAAACATTTTAAAATTTCAGTAAAAAGTTCAATTGTTTTCAATTTGTAAAGCACAACTCTGTGTAACGTCTCTCAGTCACATTTATCACTTTAAATTTCATGTTGTAGCTGTAAATGACGCATTTGATAAAAGTTAAAAGGTTATGAATGCATTTGCAAAATGTTCTAAATCAAACAAAGCTTTGAAATGTTCAAAGCTTGATATGTTCATGTTTCTTTACATCATAAAGCACAAGGAAGGCAGACAGCCAATGTTTCCTCAGACAGCCAATTTTGCATGTGCGTTTGTATACACACAAGCCAAAGGACATCAGTTGGAAACNTAAAACCATCAAACTGTTTGATATTTTGACAGTTGTACTTTAAAAGAGTTATGTGTTTTAAGTCCCGCAGTGTAAGCTTTGAAACTACAACTGGTGTATATTCACACAGTGATAAAGAAGGAGTGAGTATATGCTTACCATTAAAACAAAGAAACTGTTATACTGTAGATTTAACAGTCCTACAGAATATAGAGCATTTATGCATAGTACAATGTAAAACTTAAGGAAAATATAGAAAAATCAATACTTTTATAAAATTGGAAACAACTCCCTATAACTGCAGTCATCCAATGACACCTCCACAACATTTATTTGGCCCCTTTGATAGAAAATGAGATCCAACTCATAAGCTTTAACAACCAGCACTACCTGGTCATCAGTTAGGGGCTTCTCAGACAGGAAACAGTTTATGCTGGACTTGCTGCAAGGTTTAGTGAGTGGCGGCACCAGAGAATTTTGAGTAGGAGGGGGGCAAAGAAGGGTCCTAAGTCTTTTTTTTATGGCGGTGTCCAAGGAAATGTGACATTTTAAATAATAGCATAATATAAATATGAAGTATTTGCTGATCCCAGTCTTTAGTGGCAAAATATTTCAAAATGCATGCTACTATATCCTTATACAAATATACACAGCATAGTAGTTAACTGACTTTTGATTGATTGATTGATGAAAACAGACCTAGACAAACTTTTGTTTAAGAGTCAAAATATAAAACAGAGCATCATCCTCGAACTTTCTTTGATCCTTATTTTGTCTTCTGTTTGGTTTTAGGCGAAGTTAAAATTCAGTTAATACTGTATTCATAAAATAGCATATCTGTTTGATTTTGAATGAAACTTTATCCTTCCCTCATTAGTTAGGTAACATAATTGCACAGGGCACAAACATAGGAGAAAAGTTTTAACTTAAAATCTGTACACTTTGTTGTCAGCATTAAGGTTGTACTTTTAACATCAACTTGAATTATGTTCCTTCAACTAGTTCCTGTGCACACACACAGCAGGCTCCCCTCTCAGTTTGGCTCTAAAGCTTCTCTGAATTGGGTCCTCTTCCCTGTTTTATTTCTGCTTGGTTAATGAATGAGGCAGACTGGCAGTCCTTTGCTGCCAGTTTGCCTCGCCATGCAGTTGTGGTGCTTTATGTTCCAAAATATATCTTTTAGAGATCTAAGACTGGGTAAATAAAGAGGTTCATTCTGTTCACACTTTGCTGTAGATTGTAAATAGTGTGTCTCCAGCTTGAGTCATGCACAGTTTGTAATCTAAAATATCCAAATGCACAGTAAAGTAGCCACAGGCTCCAGACATGAGATTCTACAAAATGTGTATTATATATTCAGGGCTAGTTTGACTGACATGAAAACACACAGATTTAAGCAGAAATGCTGCAATCTGATTGGACTTTGGATCTGATAAAAAACAACAAAGCACAAAATGTGAATCAATAATCACCAATAGTGCTGGGGTGAGGGAGGGCATATCAGCCAGAGGGTTCTTAAATCAACCCACGGACCCCTCTCCTGATGCAATTGGGCGCTAGTTACGAGAAAAACAGCACAACATCTTAAAGGGGAACGCCAGTTTTATTTACATTGGCCCTCTTCATTTTACGTACTTACATCATGTTCTACTCACCCATATGAGTTTTGTGTCATTTGGAGCTTTTCCGAAGATATTCGGTTTTGTTATATCCAAATATAAAAATGAGTTAAAGGCACAAACTAAACTGTTCATAATTTATCATTTATGGAGCTCCAGCACTCATAATATGTAGGCGAATCACTGTCCCCCAGACATCCATGGTTATATTTTTTATATTTATATTTTTTAAAAGCAAAACGGAGTGTGTATGACGTCATCCGCCTCATACCATGTTCCCCTTTAAGTCCAGTGAACAAACTGATGAGTTCAGGCTCACTACACTTTGCTTGGAGAAGCAGTAAACCGCCTTTTCATTGTGCAAGCTTTTAAAAATAATATGTTACAAAGCATAAGGTCAAAATCACCTCATCCGGTCTGAGAGGCCCCTTAGGGGACTGTCCTAAGTTTGTTTTTTAAAGTGGGCAATTGGTAAAAACATTTGTAGGTTTTGATTAACCGCCATACAGATTTTTAAAAAGTGGCTCCCCAAATAATTGAAAAGATGAAACTTAAGGAGCTGAAAGAAAGCACAGTGGTTGCCATCAGCAGAGGGGGTACAACAAATGAATTTTCCATTGCTCCAGTTAGGCGAAGTAAGAAGATAATGCAGTGAATTTTTGTTGCAAGTGTCATTGTTATCCGAGTCTGTTTGTCCAATGGCTTTCATTTATTTTCCTGTCTCATTTCCAGCACGTATGGGAGCAACAGAAAGAGGTGCTTATCCATTGTATAATTCATATATAAATAACTATTGGTTTTAAGAAATGTGAAAACATTGCTCTGGTTCAGTTTTACCAAAGGATGATTCAATGCAGGGAAAGCCAGAGACTCAAACTATCAATTTTAGAGATCAAAGACAAGATTTCAGTTAAGCTACAAACAAGCCATGGTTGCAAACTCTGCTTTAAGGTGCTTCTGTGGAAATGTATAAGTCCTTGTTACTTTTTAACTATGTGACATTTTAAATCAATATTTGATGCAAAACTTTTCAGCAGTTTATGACAAGTTGTTAAAGTAAACATTTCATCTTCTCTTGGAAGCCCAGAGCCACAGTTTCTAGCATTCTGTTTTCATGTTTATATTTTTTTCCTCAGCTTTATATCAAGACTTTTACATCTAGCAAAAGTTTGAATTGTGAATCATTAAAGATTCATCTTATCTTCACAAAGAAAAAGTCAGGTTGACAGGGAGCAATGCCGACAAAGATATGGGGAAAATAGAACAAGACAGATAAGTAAAGAGACGTTAAGGCTGAGAAGCAGCTCTGCAGATAGACAGATAAAAAAGCCAAGCCAACCAAACCTCAGAAAATAAATATAGTTTCTTTTCTATTTCACTCTGTCCTCTCTGGCCAAAGTCTTCAAAGCATGGCATAAGGTGACACTTGCAGCTCAACTCCCTACCCTCTTTATAAAATATCCTCCGGTCTATTTACCTTCTGCAGGGATTAGACTCAACACTCATCTTTCACTGCGGCTCATTTGGGAAAATATCTCCTGTGTTTCTCTGGCTCAGCCACTGTATGCTATCACATATGTGTCTATGTTTGAACAGGGACTGATGGAGGTTGTCATATGGAGAAGCATTTGTGTTCGTCAGTGTGTGTAATTCAGTCATGGGGGGTGTCTTTGAGGCTACTGTCTTATTTGGCACAGAAATGATTTTCTGACTGACTGGGTTGTTAGTAATTTCACTGGCAGGCGCATCTAAAAAACAGACAGGGTTGTTGGTGTTTGTTGTGGAGATCACAGCAAGTCTGTGGAAGACATCACATGTCAAGAGGGATGATTATCTTTGAAAAACTCTGGGTTGATGCTGGATTTTATTCATCTTGTTTTGGGGGTCTGTTGAAGGGAAAATTTCAAATATGTATATTTTTCTTGATATTATGGCTATATTTTGATGGAAAAATCATGCTTTTTTTCTAAATAAATGTATGAAAGATTTTTTTTGTTTAGTGCTCTGTTTCTTATCCAGTTCTAAATTGCACTTACAAGGACCCATGTATCAACCTTTTGTCCAGTAATACTGAGTATACACTTCTTGCTCACTAACTGAAAACAGAACACTTTTGGGTAACTATAATGCAAGGCTTTTGAATTCAAGCCTTGAGCCGTATTTGCTCAAACCTAATGACCAAAAATATTTAAAGTCTTCAAAAGGGTTTGTTTCAAAGTTTGAGTTATATATATATGTATCTGTGCTTTTAGACTTACCTTCCTGGTTTTGAGGAATAGCTCCTGTTTCGTTAGTGCAAATTCAATAGTTTGAAAGTTTCTTGGGTTGAAATTGAAAATGTATAGAGCACAGTCTTGTATGCATTTAAACCAACATTTTAGTGTATATGTATATATATATATATATATATATATATATATATATATATATATATATATATATATATATATAATATAAAGGACATATAACATTTTTTCTATACAATATTAAGGAAAATATATACATACAATTGTGTAGTTATAATATGTCATGATATAAAAACCTTTTAGGGATATCAAACGTTTTCAAAGGAACTGTATACAACTATAAGCGCATTATTTTCATATGTTGTCTTTCATAAAAAAAACTATATTGGACTCACAGGAAGATGGAAACAACAGTTTTTAAACGTATACAACATTTTTTTCTATTTTTCTTGGCATCTGAAATGTTTATTATATATATATATATATATATATATATATATATATATATATATATATATATATATATATATATATATATATATATATGTTAGCGAAGCCTGTGATATAGTATAAATTCTTCTGTCTCTCCCTGCAACTCTTCACACATTTTTCTGCGTTTGTACTAATATATATATGTATATATATCACATAATAGTTAAAGCATTTTATAAATTATATCCTTAAATGAATATCTTAATGTCAGTAGAATGACAACAAATCTGACTTAAGTTTTATATATTTTTTATGTCTGTTCTTTTCACTTCTTCAACGGTTGTCAAAATGGGGCACTTATAAGCTTTCTGGGTGTTGCTTTGATTTACTAAACTAAATCTTCTTTCACAATCAGCAATGGATGCTTGAATTCTATAACAAATATCCACAAGCTGTGAGATCTCATTTAGCTCCTCACATCTCAGTGCTGTAGCATCACACCTGAGAATGTACTGATGACCCCTGCTCATGTTTTTCCTCAATCGTGTACCTTAATATAGAAAAAAAGTCATTAGTCTAATGGATTTACAGTTTATTTTATGCATTGCATAGATTTTCTTGTGCCCTGAGATTGTTTGCAGCTTAGATAGAATATTGCTGAAAACCCTTCCTAAAACCGAAACATATATGATGATATACACAATATTACACAATACATATTATATAATATATAATACATTAGCTCATCCCTAATGTTTGACTACATGTATTAAAATGTTTTGAATGTTACACCTGTTGATGCAGAACTAGAAAACTAATTTCAAACCTTCTATGCTGCTAATCAAGCTACCTTGAAATTTATTTGCACTTGGTTTATTTATTAATACTGAGCTTAGATGGCTTGTTAGAAAAGCTCAGAATAAGTTGGAATTTGACTAATTTTATTTGTTACAAAAATATTAATGAAATGTAATATCCATCCATATCCGTCATACTTTATCCTAGCTGGGGGCCGCGAGGGGTGCTGGTGCCTATCTCCAGCTGCCTACGGGCGAGAGGCGGGGTACACTCTGGAAAGGTTACCAGTCTATTGCAGGGCAACACAGAGACAAACAGGACAAACAACCATTCAAGCACGCACTCAGACCTAAGGAGAACTTATGGAAGGCAATTATCCTAACAGTCATGTTTTTTGGACTGTGGGAGGAACCCGGAGTACCCGGAGAGTATGCATGCATGCTCAGGGAGAATTTGCAAACTCCATGCGGAAAGCCCCCGGGCCGAGAATAGAACCGGGAACCTTCTTGCTGCAAGGCAGTTTGCTACCCACTGCGTACTGAGCAAGCCAAGCTCAGATTAAATTTGAATTTGATTAATTTTATTTGTTAAAAAAAATCAAGGGAATATAATATCAGCAGAGATTACATTATATAAGTAGTGAACAGCTCAATTGATTCATTTGTCAAATTGGATCCACTGTCTCAAATTCTCTGTCTATTTTTGTTTCCAAAGACTGTGATTGGTTTAAAGATTAGGTTTTTGATGTTTTAATCCTGTATACTGAAAATGAATCTCCTCTGATGGAGACTCCTTGTTTGTAGCTGTTAAAAAAGGTTCAGGTAGACGTCTTAAATCATCATATATTTAATAATAATAAAAAAAAAACGTTAATGTTATGACTTATTTCGGATATGATATTCTGTGTTTTGTTATATTCTACTTAAATGTAATTCTGAAACTAAAAGAGACCTCATCGGGAGATATCTGTGTAATGATCAGTTAGGCAAAACATCCAAAATAATCTAAGTAAGCATATGTTAAAAAAACAACAACAATAAACCGAGAACAATGTGTTACATTGTTGAGTTATTTTAACATCTTGGGAAGTATACTTTATTTAGAGATTATAGTTGAACAGACATTTCAGAGGGTTGATCCATCTTTAAAGTCTCAGTAATCCATCCATCTTTAAAGTCTAGGAGTGTTTGTGTTTCAGTCTACTTGTTTAATGCACTTCTGTTTGTAAGACTGTATAGACCACAGGATAATTACTTCTTTTTCACAGTGACTTCATGTAAGGCCTGAACTAACGAGTTAATTTGTCCACAGTGGCACTGTCATTCAAAATTTATGAATGGTTCAAATCCTTCAGACAGCTCAGAGGTGTATGATTTATTTACTGAATGACAACACACTCCTCCTCCCTCCTCACACTGCTACTGCTCATATTTACTTTCAGTGTTTCTTCTGGCAGCAAAAATCTTAGATCCTTCATATGAACAAACTAAACTAAAACAGGGTATAAGTACACACTATCCTTTACATTAAGAATAGAATAAAACAGAATAAAATAGAATGCAACAAAAATATCCTTTATTTTCTCACATTGGGCAGATTCCGGCGTGAGCTACAAAGAAAATAGGCAAATGGAAGCATGCAGGTTCTCACACTTAAAAAAAACAACTAATAAAAAATTTTACATAACTAAACATTTTCTCTAATCTGTTCTCTGTTATGCAGGTAGCCAATGTAAGGACTTAAAAGCTGGGGCAATATGCTCAACAGTTTCAAACAGAACAAGTGCAGCAGCATTCTGGAAAGAAAGCAGAGTGTCCAAAAGCTGAGCAGGAGTCGAAAGACTGGACTAAAGAAAATGAAAGAACAAGAATTCAACCAGAAACAACGAGAGAAGGTAAACAGTATATTAGAATATAAAACTGCAGCAGGTCGAGAGGGATTCATCAGAGTCAGCAACTGTAACTTCTTGAAGGAGATTGGACAGTTGAGTGACCAGGCCAAAGCAAAGAGCAATATGTTGCCCTTACAATGTTTCCGTTGATTCTGGTTCACTAACCTTTTTGGAGTTTGGGGACAAACTTTCAGAGTTTCTAAAAATGACGGTGTGTGATGTCATCGGTGAAGCTCTGAAACTGTCCAGGTAGGTTCGTAGGAATCCTTATTTGACAGTTACTCATTGGTCCAGGGGAATGCACAGGGTCAGTGAGAGCAGAAACAGGCAGAATGATCAGAGGCACAAACCAGAGTACAGAATCAGAGAGCTGGTCCAGAGTATGAGCCACGTGATCCAAGATCCAGAGACAATCCAGGGGGAGAATCCAAGAGTGGGGTCAGACAACATAAAACAGGTTCGAGATTTAAAAACACACTATGACAGGTCTGATAGGGTTCAGACAGGCTCAGAAAATAAAAAAAAAATAAAAAAGAAGGGAAAAAATGCTTTTTGCAAGCAAATCTAACTAAGTAAAGATATGATGTACCGCTTCTCTACAGTACTGCATCTTCATTAGAATCTATAATACTTAAGTTGAATTCATCTTCTTAATTTACTAAACATTTGGAAGCAGAATTTCCTAGAATAGTCACATGTAAAGGTGCTGGACATCATCTATGATTTCTGTTAAATAGAAAGTTCCTGTGAGATCAAATGTTGAAGATTTAACAAGCAAACTGGAACTAATCTCCTTAAGAACTTTTCTTCAGATTCTATACATATTTGATATATTTAGCCGATTTGACTCACAAAACTAAGCTGCTCATCTGAAAGCCAAAACTGCAAGATACTTCATTTATTATTCATCTATGAGAAGAGGAGATAAAAAAAGGATGAGAGAGCAAAAACATATTTTTGTGAAACTTTTAAAAGATAAAGCAAAGTACTGCCTTATGAAAAGTAAAATCAAGATGAGCAGAGATTTGAATACAGACAGGTGTGTAGAGAAGTGTGCAAAAGTCCTCTGTAGGCACTGAGCTAAAAACTGCGGTACAAGGTTTAATTAGCTTGTGAGCCAAGAAAGTTCAAGTTATGATGAGAGTCAGTCAATTACAATCAAAAATAGGCAAGGGGGGCTGAATAAATATTCACAGTGAATTTCTCTTGTGCAGCTGGATGATTACAAATAATGGCTGAATAACACCCCAAAAAAGGCCAGTGATTTACCGGAACTGATTATTTTTATAAACAGAAAATTGAAAAAAAAAAGAAAAAAAAAAAAAGGGCAAATTCAAACCACTCTGATGCCTAATTTATTTTTACAATTTTACCTACTGTAATAATCTGGAGGCTTGTTAAGAACTCCAACAAATCAGTGGGCAGTTTTATAGCATTTTGCTTTGGAGTACAAACCTGAAAAAAAGCAACCCTCAAAAGAATATTGACAGTAACAACAGAACAAAACTTAGAATACCTCAGTTTACCTTATTTATCTCATGCCTTGAGTTCATAAATATTTCCTCATTGTGCTTAATGACGTCCTTATTACTTGCATTTAATGCTTCCTATGCACTTAATTTTCACCATTCAATCAAATATTTGACATTTTAAATAAAAAAGTAAAAAAATATCAAGCCTGCCTTGGGGAAAGTCTTTTTAGGTCCTACTTTCCTTGGAACAGGTTGGCCAGGGTTCACAGAAAGTTCCTAGTAGACATGTCCACCATCCAATCCTCAAGAATCCCAGCTTAGTTCTTCAAAGAAGAACCTAATTACTAAAAAGAAAAAGAAAAGAGCCTGTAAAAATTGTGCAACCAACTCCCAATTAAAAAGAAAAAAAGAATAAATGATATACCAAAAGGAATTACTCTTTCACATAGAAGGTAAATAAAGCATCCCCAGTATAGTATGTTGTCTTCTAGTTACACATATTCAATGTCCAACAATTGCAGAGATCCAAATTAGAAGGTCTAGATCACACATTGAACTAAAACCATCTTTAAAGCAAGATCCAAAAGCTATCCAAAAGCAACTATGTAGTTGCGGTAGTTTATATTCAACAATGCTAACACAGTTGTAGTTCAGGAAGATGTGAGTCTGCTAACACACATTGAGGGTGGGTCCCACTGGTTAAAAACGACTTTTTAATCTTTGATCCGTGTTTAATCCATGTCGCAGTGACAGCATATAGAGGCTCTGAGGGTGGGCAGATCTCTGCAGATTTTTTTTTCACTTCTGTCTCTGTATCACACAAATAAAAAAAAATTCCAGATTTTTATGAGGACAAATTATGAAACGTTATTGAAAAAATAAAACATCACAGCTACAAAGCAAAGCCCCACTGCATGAGTCTGCGGATCATTTTTATAGGCTTATAATAAAAACCTATTTCAATCTGAAAAACTCACACGAAGAGAAGAGAGAATTAGGAGAAATAAATTGGTGCTCAGACCTCAATATGAAACATAGCACTTAATTTTGATAGATATGCATGAACAGGAGTAAAGAACAGGGCTTTTTCCCCACCAGGCCTGAAACTGGTGGTGAAGTAGAGATAAATGAGTCGGTCAGTCTGTAGACTGCTGGTTAGCAAGACAGTATGCTAGGCTTTATGGGGAGATTCAGTGGATTGCGTGAGCTGATGCTAGAGCTTCACTCAGTGACCTGGAAGATGGAAGTCCAGTTTGGATAACACAGGTTGAGAGAACCTGTCAATGATGAGCAAACATGAAGTGACCGTGAAGAATTAAAACTCCCCGTTGGGAAGAAACCCCTGGCAGAGGCAGGTTCAACATGGCGGTCTTCTGCCGGACCAGTTGAGATGAAACAGGGAACGCAGTCCAGGAGGAATGACACTCTGATGAAGTTTTAGCTACGATGGTGAAGGAGGGGCTGAGGTGGGTTGGAATGGTGTCATCTGAATGAAGTCACACAGCGCATCAGCCGCCTGCGCACAGAGAAGACAATTGCGGATCTGAGGCCTTTTAAAATGAACTTTGGATGCTGATTGGCTTTCGTTTCGCATGAACTTAGCATGGGGGAGTTGTTGTTCTGTATTTCTAACACACTGACTGTATGTGGGTGTCTGCGCGGCTCTGCGCCAGTGATTTCTGTTGTAAAAAATCATGCTTATTTCATCCGCACCTTCTAACAAAAGGAAAAACTACCTTGTGTAATGAATATTTTGAGAAAATTATTCATTCTTCCATTACCACATGCTTAAATTACGGTAACAGACTTACTACAGTATTGGCTTCTCTGCATTAATCGTCTGTATCTTAGTCTATTGATTTTAAAATTCTTTTATCTTTTTTTAAGTTTCAAATTACTTAGCCCCCACATATCTCCTTCTGCAGGACTGCTCCATTTCCAGAAAACTAGGATCGAAAAATAAGCTGCTCCTGGAAGTTTCCAGAACCAGATACAAAAGCAGAGAAAACCCTGCATTTGCAGATTCTGCACCAAATATGTTGAACAGTTTACCCAAACTAGAGATATAACACTTTTATTTCTAAATCTATTCTAAATCTATTTCTAAAGTAAAACTGCGAAGAAAAAAACTGGTCAAAGTGACTAATTAGTTATAGTTTTGATATCAGAGCATATTATAAAAAAAATTGTTTTTGTAATGTGTCTTTAGTACAAATGCCATAACAGTGGTCAGGACCAGTTCAACTGGTACACTGGCCCCTGTTGGCCTCTGTTATGACATGCCCATGCTATTTTCTAATGAAGAACATAAGTAGGGGGGAATAGAAGGAAGGGAGCATTAATATTTATTTTATATTATAAATATTTATTTATTTTTTAAGAACTTTTAAGATAAACTCAAAAAGTTTCTCTTTGACTATTAGTTTGAAAAAGCCAGATGGACATCTCCCATTGTGCAGGGAGGCGAGCTGATTGGAACCTGTCGAAGGAAATAAATGCATAGAATATGAAAAGGTGCTCCTAAGAGGGCCAATGTTTGATGGCTAAGTGGGAAAAGGGCAACCTGTCACAAAGAGAGGAGACTGAAGACTAAAAGGAAATTAGTCTTACTGTACATGGCAGCTGATTTCTTTTCCTTCAACAGAAGACTAGGTCAGACGTCATGTTGAAGGAGATGACGTTAATCACTGAGCTGTCAAAGACTTACACCTATTAAATATTCCTTAAGAAGACAGTATTGTACAAAAAGTAAATAAAAATATATGTTCTTTGCACAAAAATATGTTCCATTTTCTTTAGTATTTAAGTGACATCATGTTTTCCACACACAGTGTGGTCCTTAACTCTAACTGACAGAAATAAAGATAAATGTGCTCAGAATATTGAAGCCAGTTTTTTGTTAAACAAACTTCTGATTCATTTCCAGTTGATCAATAGTTGGGAGCATAACAATACATCTGATTATAAGACGAGATATAGTATTGGTTCGTGAGAACCAGATTAGAGTTCAGCAGTAATGGTCTTCACTACTGCCCAACTCCACTACTTCTTTTTTTGAACTTCAGCCAGCAACTTTGTTTCCCGTATTTCATTAATTGACATAGTATTAAAAATCCTTAGTCCTGGTGTGTCTGGCCAATATCGTCATAGTTACTAAGGTCAGACACACCTGGATTAATCAGTTTGTCCAAAGTCTGTCTGGTCCAATGGAGACAGACTTGAACATATGCTGAAGTTCCCATACTTGTCCATTTTTAAGGTGGTCTTGTTAGGATTTCGATTACTTCAAGTGTTTCATATTTTTAAACATGTACATCAGATATTTTCCTATCAAAGTAAAGCCTTTACTCTATGCCTCTAACCATTGGCAGTCAGTAGTTGGCTAGATCTATTATTCTCAGAGCGTTTCATACCATTGCTTGTTACTCTTTCATTGTTTCTTTGTTCTGTTGTTTACCCAAAATGCTGTCAGACAGTTTAAAAGATATTCTTGCTTATTCAGAGCTTTTTTGACAGATGATATTGGTGAGCTTATGAAACATCACTAGCAGACTGCACACTTGAACAAAGCAAAAGCGTGAAGTATTATTTTTTCTTACTTCACACAAGGATGGACATGTCAGGTTTTTAAGGTAAATCCCTTGCATTTATAGCTTAGAGCCTAAGCCAGCAATTTGCCATACAGACTTTAATGTGATGGGAGATTTCACATCATTCGCAATAATACGTTAAAGCTATATCCCTTTCAAATATTTCTTTAACACCTCATAAGAGATAAGAGTGCAATAGTACCTGAGTATGCACATATAGCTATAGCAGTGAATAGGGGATGCCATACACAATTATATATATACAGTATATATATATACAGTTGGTAGAGAAACTATTCAGACCCCTTTAAATTTTTCCCTCTTTGTTTCATTGCAGCCATTTGTTATCAATAAAGTTCATTATATTTCTCATTAATGTAAACTGCGCACCCCATCTGGACAGAAAAAAAAAATCTAGACATGTAGACATTTTTGCAAATTTATTAAAAAAGTAAAACTGAAATATCCCATCCTCATAAGTATTCAGACCCTTTGCTAAGTATTGAGTAGAAGCACACTTTTGAGCTAGTACTGCCATGAATCTTCTTGGGATCCTCTACCATTCTTCCATTCAGATAAACTCTAGTTCTGTCAGGTTGGATGGTGAGCTTTGGTGGACAGCCATTTGCAACTTTCTCCAGTGATGCTAAATTGGGTTTAGGTCAGGGCTCCGAATGGGCCAGTCAAGAATGCTCACATAGTTATTCCCAAGCCACTCCTTTGTTATTTTAGCTGTGTGCTTAGGGTCAATGTCTTGCTGGAAGGTGAACCTTCGGGCCAGTCTGAGGGCCTGAGCACTCTGGAAGAGGTTTTCTTCCAGTATATCTCTGTACTTGGCCGCATTCATCTTTCCTTCAATTTCAACCACTGATGGGGTCCTGCAGCTGAAAACACCCCCATAGAATAATGCTGCCACCACCATGTTTCACTGTTGAGATTCTATTGGACAGGTGATGAGCAGTGCCTGGTTTTCTCCACACAGACTGCTTAGTATGAACGCCTAAAATTTAAATCTTGGTCTCATCAGACCTGAGAATCTTCTTTCTCATAGTCTGGCTGTCCTTCGTGTGTTTTTTGACAAACTCTATGCAGGCTTTCATATGTCTTGCACTGAGGAGAGGCTTCTGTCAGGCCACTCTGCCATAAAGCCCTGACTGATGGAACTTTGTGGCAGACATGGGCAATGTGGAGTCAACAAGTCATCTCCATGTCATGTATTTAATCTACCCAGCCAATTAACCAGGTGAGTCCAATCTGCACAGGTTAATTCACGGTGAAGATTGGACTCACCTGCTTCAGTGGCTGGGTAGAACAAATACATGACATGGAGATGACTTGTTGACTCCACATTGCCCATGTCTGCTTTGTGGAATTTTCATCTCCCTACTGCAAGTTTGGAACTCAGTCACATTGATGTTTGGGTTCTTCTTTACATCTCTCACCAAGGCTCTTCTCCTACGATTGCCCAGTTTGGCTGGACGGCAGGTCTAGGAAGAGTTCTGGTCGTCCCAAACCTCTTCCATATAAGGATTATAGAGGCCACTGTGCTCTTAGAAGCCCTGAGTGCTGCAGAAATTATTTTGTCACCTTGGCAAGATCTTTGCATTGCCACAATGATGTTCATTTGCTCTGAATTGCACTGTGAACTGCAAGGTCTTATATAGACAGATGCGTGTCTTTCCTAGTCAAGTCCAATCAGTTTAATTAAACACAGCTGGACTCCAATGAAGGAGCAGAACCATCTAAAGGAGGATAAGACGAAACGGACAGCATGTGAGTTAAATAGGAGTGTCACAGCAAAGGGTCTGAATACTTAGAAACATTTGATATGATAGTTGT
This sequence comes from Cyprinodon variegatus, assembly GCF_000732505.1. Classification (NCBI taxonomy): domain Eukaryota; kingdom Metazoa; phylum Chordata; class Actinopteri; order Cyprinodontiformes; family Cyprinodontidae; genus Cyprinodon; species Cyprinodon variegatus. The sequence goes on from NW_015150489.1 coordinate 527,355, forward strand.
TCTTTTTTAATAAATTTGCAAGAAATTCTACATTTCTGTTATTTTTTTCTGTCCAGATGGGGTGCTGATTTTACATAAGAAGATACACGCCAGAGGGATGCATCTTCAGAGTGGCGTACTTCCAGTGTTCTGCAACAATGTATCACAACACTGGTATCCACTGTGATTTCCGCCAGCACATCGGGGAATTCAGCTTTCTGCATTTCATATGCACAATGTTCAGACGATTGCATCATCAAAAAGGAAGAGCCTCGGCTGTGTGAAGCTGACACCCAACCCATGGGAAAACAATTAGCCAATAGACTGATTTGTAAAAATGAAATTTGATAAATTATTTTAAAAAGATCATATTTTTAGGTCATCTATAGGTCAACCATCCCCCCATTGAGCTCAGAATTAAATCAAAATGATCTACTTTTTCAGTCCTTCTTGATTTGAGCAGGTAAAATGGTTATTTGTGCTGATTTGGTTTTAAAGATATAATTGTTTTGAATTTTGGAAGATATCACCATCTGACCAGACAGAGCCTCCTCGTTCTAGAATATAATGTTATTGGAGTACATAATATTGCATTTCTGTCCTTGCACTGAATGTAACAGTGGGCCTGTTTGCCTTATTTAGTGGGCAGAATGATTATTTTTTTATTTTTAGTACTTCATCAGCCTCCCAGATTTTGCCATTACCCCCGGTCCCCACAGCTTTTCCTATCAAGATCTCAGTGTTGGCACTTCACAATAAAAGCATATTGTAGGTGAAACAGGAAATTAGAATCCTCCTAAATTGTTCTCTATGGATAACTTTTGAATCGGCTTGGGGACACCATCAAATTATGGAAAAGCCCAATAAGCACTCAAACAGTAAATCTCTTTGGTTCATCTAGAGCTTGTACATCTACCTTTGCAGAGTGTACCAGTGCTAGGGAGTGATAGCAACAGACCAGGGTCTAAGCTGTAGGTAAGGGAGGACAACAAAGGGTCCTTCTAGGGCAAAATTAAAACAGATTATTTAAAAGCCATCTAAAACCCTCTTCAGAGCATCCCTTATTCCTTTGTTAACATTATTTCCTCAATATTCCATTTGAACTGAAAAAAGCTTAGTCTCTGCTGCATTTGTTTAATCTCTGTCACAATCACAACCAGTCCCAGATTGGTTGTCATGACAAGATTTTACAGAAAAGTTTATATTTTTCAACTTCAGCAGTAACCCCTTTGCTCTCTTGCTGTCCTTTCTGCAACGTTTACATAGGGATACAATGTAAATCCTGAACATACTTGCATAAATCATAGCTGAACCGTTACATAAACAATTTCAGGTTCTGTTTCAATGTTTTACATAAATTCATTAAACAGATGGCAAACTATCAGCTTACAAAAGGTTAACATCTATCCTGGTGAATTTCAGAATTTTATTTTTATGCATAATCAGAATGAAAGGGATAAGCTATTCAAATGATATTTTGAGCATGAAAGAGCTTAGTTAACTTTCATGACTTCCATCATCACTTTTTAAAGGTCCATATTAATTTTTCATGACTACCTATAAGATTCAACAAGGGTTATCATAATCCCAGAGATTTTTTTTAATATTTCTCTGTCACCGACTCACTTATCTGATGCCAGAGACTGTGACATACGTCAAATGTACCTGAATGCATCAGCCATTCCCAATGCACCTATTCTCCTCCTATACACAGACTCTTTCTTTAAAAAATTCCCCCATCTATTTTTACCTTACCTTTATTCTTTTACCCCACATCTGTTTACCTTTCACTGACCCAGTTATCAAGTCTGTCGGTCTCCCTATATTTTAACAGTCATCTCTTATGACAGTGACAAACAATGCTGTTGTTTTGCCGTGATTCATTCCCATTAATGAGTGGTTTCCCATCTCAATATCTGAGTGAAACTATCTTAAAATTAAAGCATTAAGTAAAATGTATATATCTGTGTTAATATCAGTTTGATTCAGTTATGAACTCTTGATATTATCTGTTAACACTTAATCCAGAAAATGATTTAAATATACACCAAGTTTGATTTGATCACCAACTAATTTCTGTTGTTTTAAAATGTTAACACTAACTTTTTCATCCAGACTGTATGATCCCTTTTAAACAAAAACATTATTGCTTGGGACTGTTGAGACTTTTATTACAGAGGTTCACATTTAAAGTCTCAAGTACTGTACTTCAGATGGAAGTCAAAGTCAAGTCTCTGGTCTCCGATGAGTGAAATCAGCCTAGTTTCCCTCAACCAAAAGCTGTTGAACTTGACTGTAAAAATATATGTGTACATGTTTCCCTCCATAAATGCAAAACCACACCTATGTAATTATAAATAGCAATTTCTAAAGCTTGGCAAAAATAAAGATTGTACTATCAGGTAATAGGTGATAATAAATAACATACATATAGATAATAAATTACATTTATGCCAGTACGTCCCTTTATTATTACACACTGTACCTTTAAGCTATCATTTGTACACGTGCTCCCAAGTTATCGCCCAGATTTTCATTTCACCTGGAGAGACATGCAGAGGGAGCAGAAGCCCACCAAATATGAATGGTAGGTTCTACATTTTGGAACAACATGCAGTCGATACTGTGCTTTCTATGCTCTTCAGCACCATGCCCAAGATCAAGTATGGGATAAACCAGGTTTGGCAGAAATCGTGTCACAAGCCTTCTATGAAGATAACTGCCTCTATAGCCCGGTTCTGTTAAGGCTAAGGATGTGGTTGACAGCTTGAGGCAGTTGCTTGCAGGGGGAGGTTTTGATATCAGACAATAAGCAAGCAATTTGCCATCAGTCATAGAGCACCTCTCAAAGGGTTCCAGGTCCACTTGCTGTTAACTTTGGTTATCACGAGAGTACTGACCTCAAGGAACCCACTCTTGGCATGCAGTGTAATTGCCTTACTGACATGTATCGCACCACTGAAACCCAAATGCCAACACATAGAAATATTGAAAGAAATCTTGGTGAGCCAGTAAGAACCCCTAGGGTTCATCATACTGTTTACTATCGAAGCTAAAGTCCTTATACAGAATCTATGGAACCAATATTGGCATTGGATGAACTTATCGGACCGTGTGGAAGACAGTGCTCCCAATCCTGCAGTCAGAACACCCTTCAGTGACCAGAGAGCTTTACACTTTTTTAGAGTGAGCAATAAGGGTCAGTAGCCTATCTGCAGACCATGACTCATGATGGGGATGTCCATGTGGCTGTCATCCTAACAAGGTCCCGTGTAGCTACAAAGAAATGCCTCTGAATTTCCCATCTAGAGCTAAGTGAAGCACTGACTCAAGTCAAGCTTGTTAAACTTGTACAGGATAAACTGACCGTTCCAATTTGTCAAATTGCCTGATGTTCAGATTCTACTACAGTGTGTCATTGGTTCAGAACCTCTCTAAAGGGCTACCTGGAGATATCTTTATTCACATTATATACCAGTTGCTCATGACTGAAGGTCTGACCCTCACTTTGTTAGTTTAACTAAGTCAGTTGAGGTACAGTATGCACCTAACTCCCTGATGGAAGCGCCTGATTATTGGTCAGTCATTCCATGTACCAGAACAGAACATCATCAGGATGAGTTGAGGAAGGGTGCCTTGGTTGGTACAACTGTGGCAGTATTAGACACATGACTACCAGACCTCAGGCAGTTCCACACCTGGAAGGAGCTGATCAAGATAACTGTATAGTCCCTGATTTGGACATCTGCCCTTAGTCCAAACAGTAGGCCTGATGCATCTGACTATGTGGTTGCTTAAAGAGCAATATTTTGCCCAGGTTCAGCTGGACTCATTCCTACATGAGGTATAGGCACCCAAAATTAAGAACTCCCTTACAGCAGACAGTTAGAGGACTCCACTAAATTTGGAGGGTGGCTTCAGCAAGCTGTGGATCTAGAGGAGGGGACAATTCATCCTATTTTTCTTGATCCTGAGAACCCTATCTCTAAGTGGCACATAAGAGACTTTGGTGAGAGGCTTCATCACAATGTTGCAGAGTGGGTTCCTGCTGAACTTCATCAACATTACTGGATTGTTCTGGGTCTCAGAGCTGTCTGTAACAAGCCTCCCGTTTTCTCTACTGGAGTAAACTGTTTTGGTCCATTCTCAGTAAAGGTCCGTTGGTGTCCTTGGGCATCCTTTGGAAGAAATTCTTAAGGCCAAGCCTTTGGATTATGTGTGCACAGATATTTCAGAACCCATAACACCCAACATGCTACTTATGGGATGCAGGGATTCCACTCTTCCTCAGGCCTTATATGGCAGGGAGATTACTTGGAAAGCGATGGTATTGACACAACTGGGTGTTGGTCGACAATGTCTCTTCATCAGGCACTACCCCCCGGAACTACAGCAACGTCAGAAATGGAAGTGTGAAATGTCAAAGAACCTCCCCAAGTCAGGTTGTTGTGCGGGTGGAATTCAAACCACACTCAAGCAGAGAAGAAGCAAGCACTTGTGTGAATGTTGGGGGCCCCATGGAACTGTGGATCTAACACTTCAAACATGTGGATGAGGAGTAGTTTAGGAATGTCTGTATAAAGTAAAGCTATTTGTTGGAGTATTTATTTAATGTGTGCCTTTTGGCAGATTCCTGATGCCATAGAGTCTCCTCATTTGATTCACTCAAAAAGCTTGTTAGCTGTCCTATTGCTCTTATGCCCTGTCAGGCTTAGCCTAATTCACTTGTCAGTTTTTCTCTCCAATAACATAAATAAAATCCCATCGTTTCCATAGTTAGGCTCACAGCATACACTCTCCTCACCACCCCTCTCTACCACCTTTATCTCTTTAGCTCGGGCCTGTCACATTCCTTTGGGGAAAGAACTATCTAATCCTAATTTTTGCAATGATCAGCCAAACTCATTGCTGTTCACTCTAACGTTTCTCTCTAATTGCCACTTTACTTGTGTGTGTGAAATAAAGTTAAGACCCAAATTCAAACTGGAAGACTCATCCAGGCATCACCTGCACTCAATCACCTCATCATGTACCTCTGCTCCAGCCAAGTCCTCATACCTCTCCAGTCAAACACTCTCCTGGTCTTCAGCTGAGCTTCGACCCATCTCCACCCACTTCTCCTCGTTCATGCTCCCAAATTCCTTCTCGCTTCCTTCTTCTCTGGCCTCCACTTTACTGTACCACAAGTGTCTGGATCCGGGGAAGACATACTGCATCTGATCCTAATCTTACAATGACCATCCAAAGTCATCGTCATTGGCAGCGTCCATGTCTGCTGATAGGTTCCAAGCACCAAAGAACTGTCAGATTCATCAATAAATCTCTCTGATTGCCAGTTTTTAGAGTGGGTGAAAGTTTCTCTAGGTTGAAATGCTTTAAATGTTTTTTCTCCGTTTCCCAGTGATGAAAAAGCAGCCCTCTGAGGAATGTTAAAACTTGGAGTATTGTTTTACGACTTAACTCCTCTTTAAACTATATTGGAATTATATCTGTGACCTTTGCGTTCAGTTTTTTTTTAAATAAAATGTATTTATTTAAACAATTTATGTACCCAGTACATTTTTTGTGAAATTATCCGAATAAAAAGAAGTAAGGTCAGCAGACAAAGGTATCTGCAGCTGTGACCATTATACTGAGGTCTTGGTCAGCAGCTAAGTAGAATGCTTGAATTATGAAATTAGGATTTTAAAACATTGGAGGCTTTATCGATTAGTTTCAGCAGGACAGTAGTATAAATTGCATTTAGTTTAAATTAAGATAATATAGCAAACGGTTAAGAAGTTAAATGGTTATTCTTATTACATACCAAAGCAAAAGTCTAACTGTAAGACTGTTCTAACTGTAAGAGACTGATGAAACTTTTGGTAATTTTTGAAAGATGATAGTTTCAATTACCTTCTTTTTGTATTAATTAACCTAAATACTTTAATGTTTTTTACAATGTGTTGTTTTCTATTTTTCTTATTTTTATTTTAACACAAAGGTTTTGGATGTTTCTTTCAAAATGTGGTGTACCAAATTATTTACTAAAAACAATTAGTTGCCAAATACTTTAGAGGGACGTTATTAATCTTACCTCTGGTTCTGTTGTGCAACTTTACAGGAGACACTCTCCATGACCCACCTTTTAATTTGTAGTCTTGTGTAGACACTATAGGCACATCTAGAAGAGCTCCTTTTATGTTTTATTTCCTTTGCCAGAGACACTAAGATTTTCTATTCAAATAGCATTGGAGGGTAACTTAAAGTGGAGAGAAGCAATGCTAGTGCATGCATGTTTTAAAGTATTTTTGTGGCATCACTGCTTAGGTGCATGAAAGTGCAAGATTTTGCATGCCTTCAGTGAGTATGGGCTGAGCATGCGTGCATTTCACTCCTTTTTATATTCAGTCCAGTACCCAAACATGAAAAGAGAAATCCTAATTGGATGCTGCTTTGTATGCAGCTTCTGTTCATGCAGCCACATCACAAATTGGAGGGAAATATATAAGCACAGGACAGTAAGAGAAAATGGTGATGGGGTTTGCATACTTATGACACAGCAACGGAACAAAATGAGAAGCAGAAAGGAGACTGGGAGAAAAAACTGAAACAGTAGATGTGACTATAGCAAAACTTTCCTCTTTCATTATCGATTTGAATGATTCCATTATCTTGACATTTTCCTACCAAGATCTGCCTATTTTCTCTTCCAGCCTTGAAAATTTCACAGTGGAAGACCAGTTTCAGCCAATGAATCTTAATCAGGTCACAGTCTTTCCTTTCAAGGGCAAGCAGGCTTAGCCACCCCTAGTAAGAAGCAAGTACAACCCCCCATACTGCTTGAATGCTACTTTAGAATGCATCATACAATTTAGTTTGTATGCATTCTTTACGTTTTCTGAGATTATATTTCCTTTTGTGCAGAATACAACACAACTTTGAGGGGATGGATTTTTGGATGACAAAGGAGTTGATTCTCCTGATCCTCTGTAATGCAATTCAGTTTAAAGGCCAGCTAAGTTAACGGATTGGTCTCTGCAGCTTAGTTCCTGCCAGGTGCTCGGTCAGATATCGGAGAAGATTCTTAAGCGTTTTGCATGCATCAGAACAGCAAGCCATCCACCCAGCAAAAAAAAAGGAGTAGGGAAGAAATCAAAACAATGGAAGTTAGAAAGCTGAATACTTGAGAATGGAAGAGAATTTCAAAATGACTGGAGAGAATAAAAGCAAGCAGGCAGAATAGTATTGTTGAAAACGAAACCAAGAGACAGGGCAAAGCAGGGAGAAAGAAAGAAAATGTAATAAGGTATGTGTATGGAGGGGAATATTACAAGTGGGACAAAAAGGGAGAAGAATAATAAAGGCAAGAAAATATGTGTAAGTCTCTAGCTTAAAATAAAAACATAAAGGAAAACTGTCACCAGAGGCAGGGATTGTCTATCCAGAGCATTTCCTCTTTAACGCCATCAAAAAAAGCAGTACTTGCCAATGCTGCACTCTTTTTTTTAATGCTGCCTTTTCTTTTCAGTTTTATTTTTGTTTTAATCCAACAACCCTCAATAATGACTGACTTGACTATGCCAAATATGTGGCTTATTTGTTAAATTCCCATGATGTTTTTTTTCTTTGTGTAAACTACATTTGAAGCAAGATAGAGAGGAAGGCCCATCTTGAAACTTCACTGATCTGGGACAAAGATTAATGTCCTTATTACTTCCAACAAGCCTAGGCCCCAGGCTCTGCATATTATTAGCTTTTGGACATCTACCGTTTAATATACCTTCAACAGACATGACTTATAAGTTCAGAGAATGATATGCTATGTCTTCAGTTCTGTGCGACCAGGAGATGAGTCTCTTCTGTGAAACCATCAATCAGATCTGAACAATTAGACAGTAGATACAGGACAGGTTAAAGGTTGAATAGAATCAGTTAAGGGGTTTGCATTCAAATATTATAAGGTCTTGTTTGACAAATCATGCCATCTTTAATTTTATTTAGTATTAATTTAGGTGTGTCAGATATGTTTGAGTAGAGAAAAACATCTGTGATTTATGTGACTCACTCTCTCCTAAAACGATTCTGTCATTACCAATATGACACATTCAACCTGAAGACAGTTTTCTTGACAGTGTGAGAAAGCACAGATGACTGGATTGATAAATGTCACTAATCATTCCTTCTGACAGATGGTGTTGTGAGGCTATTATCCTGTCTCAAAACACTACTTTCAAGCTAAACTGATCAGCAAAAAAGGTGTTTATCAAACATACTTTTTAAGTCCCAAAACCAGTACTATCTCACAGTCCCTGTAATAGTACTTTTACTGTATGTAGAATTACTGCAGTAAGGTGTAAGCTACCAAATTGAGTTCCTTAAAACCTAAAGTTTTAAGCTTTGACAGAATAACAATATTTTTTACAAACAGACAAACGTAAGCACCTTGGTATTTACACTGTTGTTACAAATACTTGTGAAAGAGTGGTTCTCTCATGCCCGCTGTGCAACAAATTCAGCCATTAAATTTCCTTGTTCCAAAATTTTCTATAGTCAACTTTAAGCTGCATCTTAAGAAAAGAAGTTGTAGGTCATGTAAATTTATGGTGCAGATTCATTGCTGAAGCGAATAGTGCAAAGACGTCACCAACTTTTTTGCAGAGACAATCTCTACACACCTCCAAACAGATTAGCTCAAGAACAGTGCAGAGTGAGCCCAATAGAATAGGGATCCATGGTTGATCAGCTGCATCCAAGCCATATATCAAGTAAAATGCAAAGCTCGAATGTGTTGGACTCCAGAACAAGTTGATCAAAATTTAACATCACAGCTGTTTGGTTTGTTTTTTGCCATATTTTTCAAATAAGAAAAAAAATCACAGGAACATTTTTTTAAATAACGACATCCAGGTTAGCGGGCAGTTTTCTGGTGAATGAAACATTGATCTGGTTTCATGAACTTTGACTTTATAGGTTTCATTTTACTAGATCCTGAAGAAGGCGCAGCAGAGACTGCACTTCCTGAGGACTCTCAGGAAGAACAAACTACGACCAGAGCTGCTGCGGACCTTCTATCGCTGCCAATGGAGTCGGTGCTGAGCTGCGGCATCTCGCTGTGGTCCTCCAGCTGCACTGCAGCAGAGAAGAAGCAGCTCCAACGGGTCATCAACACCGTCCAAAGACTGACTGGCTGCCCTCTCCCCTCCTTGGAGGAGATTTACTCCACCCGCTGCCTCAGGAGAGCCCGCAGCATCATCAGGGACCCCTCACACCCCGATCACCATCTTTTTGAACTGCTCCCATCTGGGAGACGTTTCAGGGCNTAAATAACGACATCCAGGTTAGCGGGCAGTTTTCTGGTGAATGAAACATTGATCTGGTTTCATGAACTTTGACTTTATAGGTTTCATTTTACTAGTACATTCCCTTCACATTATTTTTCTGAGACATACAAAATAATAGGGAGTCTTAATTAAAGGCATGGAGAAAATGTGCTTTGTTTATTAATCAAATTTTAGTAGTTAATATTTAGAATAATGTCATGTTTACCAGTATAGTCGCTTGAACATTTCTGATTGTATTTTTGATCATCATTAAGTTAATGGAAGTTAACACTTTAGTTCAGATCAGTTAATATGCAGCTAAAGTCATTTTCATAAAGTCATATTAACTGATGAGTATACCTGAAGTCCATTTTTTTGTAGTCATCCTATGTTCTCAGTCATCACGATCCACCTCCTTAAAAAATGCAGGACACAACACACAAGCAGGAAAATTACCATTAGTGTTATTATCAAGATAAGCCAAGTTCTTACATATAAAGCTTCAAATTCACCTAAAATTTTCTCCAGACTTTGCCAGGACCAGCCGTCCCTCTCCATATTCTCTGTTCCACTTCTACTGCCAAGAACTCTTGTATGTACTTGTCTGGTTTATAATATGGTGTGTGCTGCAGTTATCTGTTTCTTCATAGTTGGATCACCCCTGTAATGCTTTCATCGCAGCACATCCAGCTGTTCACTCCTGGGTCTGTGTCACACTTCTCTCAGATCTTGAAGTTGAAGCTGTACTTGGCTGGTCCTTGGGTGTAAGCTGTGAGCTGCAACATTTCATCCCTGTCATAACTGTCACTTGATCCACCGACTCACCCACAGTTAAACAAATATAGTTGTTTTAGCTGTCATCAGTCTGCAGTCTCTGAAGATAGTCCATGTTGTTAGGGATCAAGCCATCATTTACAAAAGTAGTTCTTCTTTGTGCGTAGTCAAACATAACAATCAGATGGAAATATTTTTTTCCGCCACAAGAATAATTTAAGCTATTAAAATCAAATATATATATATATATATATTATTACTGTGTGTCATCTCACAACAGTTAGTGATTATGGTCCGGACTGTTGTTACTTAAAAGGGATCTTTGCTTATTTTATTACTGATATCGTCACAATAGCAAACATTGAAATCTATTTAAGAAGTTTGTTTACTACTGTAAGTCTATTTCTGCCACCTCAGTTCTTAATCAAAAATCCATGGTGACAGTCCCTTTATCAGCTGAAGTGAATAATAATTCCAGGCAGGGCACCAAAAGTCTTTTTTTCTTTCAAAACAGTCAATAAAGACGCTATATTATCCTTGAATTTACACATAAGAGTTATAATTAATTGACCACTTCAGAGGCTTTTATAATTAGGGATTTCTATTTGCAAATGTTGGACGATTTTTAATGGGCCTCCTTGGGCTAAATCTTTTTCATGTTGAAAGTCTGCAGGTTTTTAACTTTAATCGAATTTGGAAAGTGCAATAAAGCTCATTATCCCTCATTTTGGAAAACTGTCTGAAAATGCCTAGCAATTTCTTTGCTACTGTAAATTTATCTTTTCTTCATGCGTAATCAAACAAAACAATAAAAAGGTAATCAAACATAAGAGGCATTTTATTATACATTTTGATTTAAAGATTGATCTTAAAAGAAACTCAAAAGAATAAACATTTACTTAAATCTTGGTATTTATTATGTCTGTGAGATAAATATATAAAAAAAAAAACTTTATGCTAAGCTAAACACCATGATTTGATGTTACATTTATCATCTTTTTTTATGACTACATTATTTATGACAAGATTTTAATATGATGATAAATGTAACAAATTGTTTTTGATATCACTTATGCCTGCAGCAAAATGAAATAATTTCTTTGAAAAGCTCATAATTTAATGAAACTGAAAATTGTCACAGTCAAAAGACATGTTTTTCAATCTGTATAATACGTTTTTCAAGATGAAATTTTCATATGGATTTTTAAATATATTATGATTCAGACAGCCCTACCTTTCCCTTTCTCAGTTTGAGATATTTTATACCTAAACCTTAAAGGCAGCAATGATGCAGGAGAGGAGAATGATTAACACATTACTCTTTCATCTTCTTTCTTCTAAATATATTTAAGTCTCTATTTGTTAAATCCATATTAGTTCTCAAGAATTTTTGCCTTGGTACTGGAGTCTCATTTTTTTCACTGCACTTTTTGCTTTCAGCTCATTGTGTCTTTAGTCCCCACTAACTCCCACTCAATTTCTCATTTTCTGTCTTTATCTCTTCATCCTGTCCTTCACAGATAATATACTCAGAATAGCATCAATTTGGGTCTCAAACGTTGTGCTTTCAACACCCTTTTTCAACAAAGTAACTCCAAAAGCAGAAAGAAGTTCCAAAGGACCGAGTGAATGAATGTTAGAAAGAAAGAGTAGAAGAAATTATTGAAAAAAGGACGAAAATTAAAGAGTTTAAGTTCAAGAGTATTTAGACATGACTTGGCAAGATGGCTTTCAGAAGAAGCCCTTACCCCACACCGAAGGTCAGAGGAAGAGTTTTAAAATGTTTGCACCAGGCGTCTCTCATTTATTAGACTTTTTATAATAAATGAATGGGACAAATATTGTGACTCTGCTCTGTGTGAACATAACAGGCAATATAAAGTACACCTATGTATTGTGAATATACAATAGGGGCTTTTTATCTTGACAAACTCAAAGGTTTATAGTGAGAAAAAAAGGAAACAGTGGTTTTCTTTACCCAGATGCTGAGTTTATGTTGTGGAAAATGGAATGGAAAAACTTTTGCCCTAACATTAGTCAAAGAGATTTATATAGTTTTATTCCTTTATTTTTATTTTACATATACTGCTATTTCACATAGTGTAGGTGTGAATACAAAATACATTATGTTAGGTAAATGCAATATTTTTTGCTAGTTATTTCATAAAGTGCAATTATTTTTTTTGGAGAGAGGGTTTAATTACACAGAGCAAAAAATATAAAGTTTCCATTAATTGAAATTCAATAATAATTGCGCACAGATAAAGAAAATCACAAATTAGAATGTCAAATTAGACCAGTAGAAAAAAAGATATCTACAGCACAAATGTCAGGCTATGCGGTCGATACTAGGATATGGGGCTCCTTTTGGGTAATTTACTGCATCAATGCACCATGACACGAGGACGATCAGCCTGCGCTACTGCATTGCTGTAATAGAAGTCCAGATTGCTTTGATAGTTGCCTTCAGGTCATTTCCCTTGTTTGGTCTAGTGTCTCTCATGTTGGGCTTGATGAATGAGGTTCAGGTCAGGGGAGTTTGCTGGCCATTCAAGAACAGGAACACCATGGTCAATGAAACAGCTGTTGGTACTTTTGGCAGTGTGGGCAGCTGCCAAGTCCTGCTGGACAAAAAACTCATCATTTCCATATAGCTTGAACAGCAGAGAGAAGCATGAAGTGCTCTGGAACATCAAGATAGAGAGCTGTATTGGATTGACACCAGCAGATGGTTTGGGACCTTTAGCCATCGCTGACTGTGGAAAGTTCACAGGAGAATTCAAGCAACATGGAAATTAGTTTCACATTAAAACAGGACTTTGGACCATTCCTAGCTGTGTCTATTATCCGTCTGTGTTTGGTGACTCTCGGTGCTCTGAGTTCAGACTGAGACCACTCCTAGTTTAGCATTTAAATGCATTTTGTTTGACAACCTTCTCAAGGCCCTGTTACTGGGGAATCTTTTCCAACATTACTTCTTCCTTCTACTTAATTCTTTACTAATATGCTTGGATACAGAACTTTATTATTATATATATTACTTCTTCAATGGCTTCTTCAGTGAGCTTTCGGCTTATTATCTTTGTGACGGCTGTTAATCACTTTCTTCTGCGCATAATGTCTGTCAAGTCAGCAGTCTTCCCCTTAATTGTATAGCAACAAACCCAGAGTAGACTTTTTAAGGGCTGAGGGAACATTTTCAGGCGCTTTGAATTAATTAGCGATTTAGGATGCCACGCAATGAATTTCAAATAATGAACTTTTTCCCCTATATTCTAGTTTTCTGAGACATTGAATTTTGAGTTATTATCTGTCTGCTTTTTCTCTTATCATCAAAATTAAAGAAAAAAAATGCTTGGAATATGTCTCTTTGTGTGTAGTGATTGCTAGCAAAAAAAAAAAAGACTTTTACACAATTTTCTAAATATTGAGATCAATAGTACCTGTACTGTTGGCACATTTTTATTCTTGGAATGAGTTATAAAAATGATAACTTTCTTTAGTCCAGCAGTTTTTAAAAACTACAAAAAAAAAAGGAGCTAGCAAAAAAGAAAAAACAAACAAACAGTTGACTGGTGAATATTTACAGTCATGGGGCTATACAGCCTAAACACGTCACTAGTTCATGTCTAGGCAACAAAGGGACATATGACCATGCATATACCCACATTTACACCTTGTGGCACTTTAAAGGCCCCATCAATCTTACAATCATGTTTAGGCTGTGGGAGGAAGCCAAAATACCCACAGAGACCCCAGCCATGCACGGACAGAACATGCAAAAGCCATGAATACAAACCCAGGATCTTCTAGCTGTAAGACAACATCATTAAAAGTGTGTCACTGTGAAGCCCTAAAGATTATACTACTGTGGTGAAACACTAATCCCTTAAATATCTGAAATATGTAAACATGTAAACGGTGAAAAATATATATTTTAAGAATCTCCCATATTTTTTCTGGTGATAAAAGGTTACATGGTGAGTTTCCACAATTAAAGGTTTGCTACAAGAACGAGCTTCAGCAAAAATATGTGATCACATACTTAAATAAAAGTTAATAGTTTAAAACTCAAAGGTTTTTTAATCTAGAGAGAATATTGTATGAGAGGAGGAAATCAAGAACTAGACCCAGCTGAGATAAGTTATGAGATTTAAATTATACACTTTTTAACTCAAATCTGCGTCACTGCATATCAAGTAAAATTATATTCACACCAGAATGCAAATATGTTCAAGGCTACTTAGTATATTGATATTATTAGCGTGACAAAGCTTTGTAAGAAAAAAAAACATACAGCTGAGATTAAGATTTATAATAGTACCTACAGCCCACTAAACCATATCATATTTAGTGTTTATTTTCACCTAAGATCTGAAAGCCTCAAGGTTTATCTTAAAAGTCCTTTGTCATAGTATCCCAATAATTTTTGTACAGAACAATAAAAAAGGTGCCATCTTTAACTTAGTTCTAAAAGAAGAAATTAAGGTTACAGCCATTCCCCTTAGAGTATGCTAATAGGTTGCTTCTGGTCATGCCATTTTCCACGTACAGTTAAATCTAAAGTGATACTAGGAGGCTGCAGGGAAGCAGCTGTAAAATCAAATGAAACTAAAAGAGAAAGATGATGTAATTAGTTGAGACAGGATAAGTCAAGACAAGTCAGTACAAGCAAAAAAGGGAAAAAGATGGCAGACACAAGAAATATACACATGGTAAAACTCGATGTAGTAATGCACAAAGAACTGAAATAATGTTATAAATAGTTGCTTTACTCTTCATATTGCTGATTAACTTTTCTCTACTGGAGTATCTCCACCATTTAAAAAACACTGAATAACTGCTTACTAAAGGTCCTACAACAAATAGGTTACCAGACACAGGCCAGGTTGCAGCATTTTACTTTAAAAAAAAGAAAAAGAAAACACATGCTTTTTAATTTACTTCAGTCCTCCATCAGAGAGTCCTTAAAATACTTTCATTTTCAGACTGAAAATTCAAGCCTTCACAGTGAAGCTAATTATGTACTTACCTTCAGATATACTGAAAAAAACAACATTTTTAACTCTTGCATTGGCAAAACAATTTCTCAGACCCTCTATTCTTTTAAATATTAAATAATACATGCATAGATGCCCTGTACAAAGTATTAATTATGGAAGAAAAGTGAGGCTTGAGCCTGGTTATATCGTATATCTTAGAAAAATTCTTATAATTTGTGATCTTCAATTTGTGGTCATATGCACAATTCAAAGTTAGTCCCTAAAAGAAAAAGGCAATATCAAACAGTGTCATTTATATTTCGTGATATTCAAATTTCTGCTTTCTATAGCCCAGCCATAAGCAGATAATGGAACTGAGGAATAAAGAAATTGTGAATATTAATACTCTTTAGCTGCTTGGTTCTTAGGTCAGATTCTTATATTTTCACAACAGATTATAGTGAAAAGGGCCAGTCCTCTTAAGTTTAACAATCTTTTAAAGCATCATCTGTTCTGTAAGTGCCTTGACTCCTAACACCTGTGAACCATTAACACGGTTAATTTACCATTACTCTTCACTTCAGAAGCTTTATTACTTGTGCTCACAGCTTTATTAAAACGATTTAACTCTCAATAATCATGTGTGACTTTATAAGAGGTTCTATTGTGTCTTCTTCAAGTAAATTGCTTTAGTTTAAACCATTTGATGAATAATTAAATATGAATGTTTAGCAACTTATTCCAATCTTATATTTTGCTTTTAATTGGTGTCAGGGTTCTGTATTCTGTGCTCTGCTTATTCTTTTCCACAGGTGGTTGTTATTGACAGATAGGCATGGTCCCTCACCTACGGCTCGTTGAGGCTGCTATGCTGAGCTTAAGAGGAGCGTTTAGTCAGCGGAAGGACGCCAGAGTGTTAAACAGTTGTGGTACACCTAGGCCTCTGTCCTGTCGACAGATATCTGAAACCTGATGTTTTGGATTCCTGATTCTAACCTGTATCCTATCTCCCTCAGTTAATTGAGCTCTTGATTGCTCACTCGCCTGTCTCTGTTCTCTAAAGACTGGTCTCTTAATCCCTGCCTCTCAGATTCCCCATGAGCCCCCTTGGTGCTACCGAGCCGGACAAGAGACCCCTTTCCTGGATTCACACTGGTTCCTTCAGCTGCTCCTCGAACCTGCCTCCACTGCGGTGCTGCTCGGACCCTCGCCAAAGTCCCACCTGTCGCTCAGCCACCTCCTCCCATCAGAAAGCTGTGACTTACAGAACCTTTTCTTCCACTCACCCTCCCAGATAGGTTATCTGTACCTGGCAGTAAGCAGAGCATCAACAGCACAGCTTTCTTTAGCTTTTCCTAGTCTTAATCAGTTTTCTCTTTCCTCCCACCAACCCCTGTACACTTACATTCCGAACCTCGCCTGCAGCTCCCGTTCTGAACTGATCTTATTTGTGGCTCATGTGTAGTGAAATAAACATCTTTAACTGCTCCTTGTTTCCCCATCTGTGTCTGCATATGGGCCAAGCACCTTAAAAACATGACAATTGGAGGTTAAAATATTCAACTGTAGTACTCCATTCCATTATGCAGAATTTAAATGTCACAGGCCACCCAACCAGAACCTCCTTCCTCTAAGACACACTCCTCCTCATTTGCATAATGAGGCAGAAATTCATACAGAAATGTAAAAACCACAGGCAGATATAAATAGTGTTAAAGAAATAAATAGGGTAAAAAATACAAAGGAAGAATAATACAGACAAAAATATTATCACATGCACATAAATAAATACTTAAAAAAGTAATAGATAAAGATTAAGATTATAATGGACAATACATAAATAAGGTAATAATAACAAAAGGCGAATAAATAAAGAAGCTAATTAAGAGATACATTTGAGTCTTACTGTATAGTTTAATTTCTACCAACATTTATTTGTTTATTTTATTTTGGGGGCAATGAATTGTATGCTGTTTATTTATTGAGCATTTCTTTCTGCATTTTTTTTTAAATATGGCAGGGTTGGTCCTCCATACCCCAGTGCTTTAGAAAGTTAAGTATTTTACCGACTATTTGTCCATTTGCACTTTTGATTTTGTTTTTGCCAGGCCTTAAAACTGTCCTGATTGGTGGTTTGGGGGCGTGCGTAAGTCTAAAGTTCTTATAAAATAAAATCATTATTACAGTAACTACTTACCAGTAACACTATCAACTTTGCTATGTTCCTTCATGGATTTTTTATTTTATTTTTTTTGCTTTTGTTTATTTTCTTAATTCGGTCTTGTCAATTAAAAGTAATGACATAGTGATAATGTGCTCCATTTTGATGCCAAGCATCACCAGACTTTTGTGGAATTCTTTTCAGCATAAGGAGATGCTCAGCAGGACTTTCACAGCTTGATCGCTCCCTTTTTCTCTTCCTGCCCATCTGTTTTCATGAATCAACCCTACCCTGCCAGGCTTCATCACCCCAAGGATTTCATAAAGAGGTGACCTACACATATGGCTAGTTCATTTGATGGCCATCATATCAAAGCTGAGGCTAAAACAAAAGTAGGCCTTTTCTCATTTCAGCATATTGAGGTGATTGCTATATTTTCTCCTGAAAATAACCTTTGTCAGCAAATTAACTAGGACCATTCCAATCAACTGTTATTTATACTCTAAAGTCAATTATAGTGACATGTAGGGAAGACTAGATGAGATTATCGGATGGCTCTATGTGTTTTGCTTCTTATCCAAACTGAACTTGAAAAATTATGTCTGTGTTAAGCTTTTTTTCCCATTACATTTGCTTTAGTTGTTTTGTCACAAACATTTCTTCCATCTTTTTTAAACATATTTTCCAGATGCCCTTTGGACACCTACCGCAATTCAATTCAAGTTAAATGCAGTTTATTTATATACCGGTAGCATCAGTTTACTAAAGAGACAGTTCAACCAGATTATACACACAAAGTATGCTTATAGTTACAGTGGAGAGGAAAACACCATTTTAACAGGAAGAAACCTCTAGCTGAACCAGGCTCAGCTTGAGCGGCCATCTATCGAGGCTGACTGGAGTTTAAGGAGATAAAAGCAGACAAAGAAAGAGGCATAGATAAAAAAGGTAACTGTCAACCATGTGACCCTGTCTCTGAAACAAACAGTCAGGCAGACAAGCTCAGAGCCAGCTCCCACGTCAGATGATGAAAGAGAGCACATACAGTTAGTCACTGTTGCGCTGAGAGGTGTGGTGTGGAAGGAAAAATCCAGCAAAGTTGGTTGGAGCAAAAACAAAAGGTCATTTATTAAGTCTCTTCCATCAGAGCATGGTCATACTGAGAACAAAATGGCAGCTTTCCCATCAGACTCTTACTACAGCCAGCAGTTCACCTATATACTGCTATCCCCGCCTTCTCAATTTACCCACAGCCAATCAAAGTTCAGCCATCATGGTTCCATCTATAAGAGAGCTGGGTTTGAGGCGGGCCTCCTCCTTAGCAAGGTTCCAAAATGGCTTCTAAAAAGGAAACACCCACAAAGGTAACAAACAATTCAAAAAACAAAAGAATCACATACACACACTCTAGAACCTGAACATTACAGAAAATCTTATTGCTTCTTAATAGTCACATTCAGAGAAACAGGACTACACTGAAAAAAGGAAAACTTCAAGATCTGTACACAAAGGTGTTGATGGCAGCAGCATAGCTGATATTTCTCTCCAGGATGGTGTCACAGCGAAACAGGGACAGATGAATCCACTATGATGAGAAAAAGCAGGGACACAATCAATATTAATATTTGGTACAGTAGCCTTTGTTTGGAATTACAGAGGTCAAAGGTTTCCTGTAGTTTTTATGCAGGTTTGCACACACTGCAGGAGGGGTTGTGGCCCACTCCTCCACACAGATGTTCTCAGGATCAGTCAGATTTCTGGGCTGTCGCTGAGAGTTTGATCTCCCTCCAAAGATTGTCTATTTGGTTTAGGTCTGGAGACTGGCTTGGCCAAGCCAGAATCTTCATATGCTTCTTACACTCCTTGTGTGCTTCGGGTCATTGTCATATTGTAAAACCCACCTCAAAACCATCTTCAATATTCTAACTGAGGGGAGTAGGTTGTTCTCCAACATCTAGCAATACATGGCCCCAGTCATCTTCTCCTTAATACAGTGCAGTAGCCCAGTCCCATGTGCAGTAAAACACCCCAAAAGCATGATGCTACCACCCCCAAGCTTCACAGTAGTCATGGTGTTGTTGGGAGGGTACTTATCATTCTTCTTATCATTGATGGTTTGGTATTATAAATTGCATTGCATGTCCAAATGCTCCTGGCCTGACCCCTCTGTCAAATTTTTGAACCCATTCTGGCCCACAAGTCAAAAGGTTTGCCCACCCCTGTACTACACCATCTCCCTTTCCTTTGCAGCTGTAGCAGTGTTCCTCTGTCTTTTAAACACTGTCTCCAATTGATATGTCTATATCTGTTAACCTATAGAAGAAGAGCAGAGTGCACCACTTTTAAAACAGAAAAGGAAGTTCATTATTACAGCCCGCTGGACGCAGCTACACTGATACCCCGAAATCCCACATCCTCCCTAACCGCACTGCTCCGCTACAGACCACCTGAGCAAAGCAAAGCCTATAGCCTCCGCTGTTCCTCGTTTCTTGTTCTCGAGGAGAGCAGGCGCGATATTATTATCAAATTCATTGGAGCAAAACATGCAGAAATGAACACTTAATTTAAGATGACATATTAAAAAAAATCCCAATTTGTGCAGTTTCTGCTCAAGTATTTTCTTTTTGTTGTGGATTTTTGTAACAGGGATAACTAGGGTCATATAATCTTTATATTTAAATCATATCAAAATAATAACAGCTTATTTAATACAAAAAGCACAGCTGTATCTATGTAAACATAAATAGAAAATAGGTTTAGGATCTTGAAAATATATTCCTATTAGGCATCACTATAACTTTATTAAAGGACAGATTATTTTGATGTCCTGAGAGCTTATTTTTCATGCATCTATATGTGTATACAACAAAACATGTATTTTGGATGTGGCTGTGCTGTTTCAATTATTGTAATTTAATCTGAATAAACAAATCTAACATAACTTTTTAAAAAGTGACACAGATTTTAATACAGTCTGCTGGAGGCTACCTAATGCACTGCAGCTGTCCAGGATCAAGTATAAACAACTGGAGGCCATTTCATTTCATAGTTATAATTATGTAGAAAAAAATTGTGTTTTTCAATTTGTTTATATAAAAAAAGATTCTTTTAATTTTTTGGAATAGAAAAAGAGGGAAATTCCCACAGACTCTGTATTGATGCAAGCTGGCATGTCCCTGAACACAATGTTATGTTGCTCACAAGGGAAGAAGAGAAGACTGAATGACCAGATGGCATTAATAAACACTTTTGATTGATTAATATTATTTATCTTAGGAAATGGAAGAGGCGCACTCTCCTTGAGCTAATCTGAGCCAGATTAGATTGCAGAAATCTGGTCACCTTAGGGAAGACTGACTTTTAAAGAGAATACTTTCTTGCTCACAACTTCCTGGAATAAAACCTCTTCTCATGCACACACCAAGGCTTTCCTTCTATGGTTTTTCTCCTTTAAAACAACCCCAGCCTTTTCCTTCAACAGCCTAATACAGGGCACACTCAAATACAGTTACCTAAACCGTCTTCTGAAAATTAATGCACTTAGGTACCTGAACTAACACTAAGAAGCACATTGCTTGAGCCTTTGGGTGGTAAAATGACCTGAATCTTCATGAAATCTTTTTGAAATCTTCTCTGGACCTATTTCCCATCCATCTCAGGTCTTCCTTTTCAATCTTCAGAGGCAGCGACAAAATTTACAACTACACTAAAGTAAAAAGTTGTCTTGATCCATCAGACGTTCCCTTTCGTATAAATAGCAAAAAGAACCGAATCTTCGGCTTCAGCTTTTTCTCATCTTAGGGAGTGTATCCTTTCATGCTGTAGGTTCCTACTCTTGTTAATTTTTACATCTGAAGATGGAGAACTGTGCAATTATAGGAAAGAATACCTAAACTACTCCTCAACATGTCTCTCTTTTAACCAATCCAGTGGTGAAAAGCTTCATCAGGGTGAGATAACTTTCTTTCAGCCGTTAAGAACCTTTAGCTCACTATCATATTTTTAATATACTCACATGTATTGCTCCGGATCCCCATGACTGCTCTGTGACATTATATATGCTACCATGGCAATGGCTCCCTCCTGTCTCATAATACGATGCTTCTTTTCTCAGCTCCCCTGAACTTCCACTGCCCAATGGTACCTGTTATGCACATAGTCAGTTCCTCTTTTATAAACCAGTGAATATTCCCAGGCTCTGCTGTATTTCTCTAGCTTTTTGATTATATTTCCAAAAAAGGAAAACTGGACCCAATTAAATAATACTAAACTCTTACGACGAACAGCTTTAAAGTAAACATCTTAGTAAATACTTGATTATGCAGGTTCTTTGTGAGATGCACTCTGAAACTGCCCTCAGTTTTGTTTTCCAAGGTAATCTAATAAACAACAAAGTAAGAAGAATGTTCATTAAGACAGATGAAGCACTTAACGTAATAGTGTGTACTTCAGTCCCTTTAGTAAAACCTTATAACTCTTAAAACTTTTATCTCTGTGTTTTTTTTGTTGTTTTTTTGCTTAGTATATGGGCTATCTTCAATCAATTTAATCCTTAGGCCAGAGGAACTCATATTTCTTTGAGTAACACAGACAAGGGCGTAGGTTTGATTTCAACGTTGGTAGGGACACTATTGGTCTGATGTAATTGGTCCTGTGCAAAATTATGCATGCTCTGTTTTTTTTATGCTTGATGTGAAAATCAGGGTGTATTTCGTTTAAAGAGAAAAGCAGCATTTCTTGCTACATTTGTAAAAATGTTATAAGTGCTACACTACACACACTAGATGCTGCTTATCAATTTTTGAAGCATTATTGGCTCTGATGAATGAGGAATTATGACTTTTTTCCACTTTGAAAAGGTTTGCATTTGAAATTACCAGCGACTAAGACAGAAAGTAAATCTGTGCCTATTTAACAAAATATGGTCTTAATATGCCTGGATTTATCCTGTTTTTCCTTTTGAAGATATAGAATTATGCAGAGGTAAACCCACACTTATCTTTTAAATATTCTCTCTGTATCATGAAACAAAGCAAAAAAAATAGATTCAAGGGACACCAAATAAATTTATTGTATAGTTACTCTATTTAACCCATATCCTGTATTTTATCTGGGGCTGAAACAATTCATCGGAATAATCGATTATTGAAATGTCAACAAATTTAGTAATCAATTCATCGTTAACTGGTATATAGAGACTCTAAAACATGTCTTTAGCTCACAGAGCAACCCACTTAGAGTACGAATTATACCAATTCCATTACAATACCATTGTAAAAAAACATATAAACAAAAATGTTTTTGTTTGTCAATACTCTCCATCCCCTCCACTGCTGCAACAAAGCTGTAATGTAAGTTATAAACATGTTATTCACATCTAATTGTTGGTAGGGACAAGTAGGTCGGTCCAAAATTTTGGTAGGGACATGTCCCTTTGGTCCCTATGCAAAACTACGCCCATGAACACAGACATGTTTTTTTAGTAATTGAATGAAAGATCTGAGCTTTGTTTAACTAGGTGTCTAATATTAACTCCACTTGGACAGATCAAATGTTATTTGTTTGCTTTTTTTATAGTAAAATTGTCCCCTGGTTACAATACAATGCTCAAACTTCAGCAGAGAATTCCTCAATAGTGCTCTTAAATAATACATCTCTCTTGCATCCTTAAAAAGGTGTTCTTACTAGCACTGCCAACAACCGAGGCTCATCTACATTACTTCTTCAGACTATTAAAATAATAGAAATGCAATTAAATTGCCCTCGTCAGCTGCTATTAATAAAGTTAAGTTGAACAAAATAACCCAAAGGCATTGTCTCTTTGATATAATATAAGTCAACTCTTGCATAAACAACCTACCACTAAATAAATAATCGGATCCTAATTAGCTTAATAATGTTTTTTTTTATTTTTAGAACTGATACATGGTTTTAGCTTGATTACAAACAAGTTTAACAGAGGAGGAAATAACAAGAAGACAAAATGAGATAGGTTGAAGTATGGCTGGCCATGCCTCTTATGCCTTAATTTATGTCATATATCTGATTAATTCTGTGACTCTCAATAGTTGTAAATGAATTATTAATTAATCAGACCACTAAGGATTAATGAGTATTTTTTGGGTTAAGGGATTTTCTGATATTAATGACTATGTAGTTCTTGGGATAGCAAGATTGTTTCCAAGATGCTTTATTTTATCAAGACTATAATTTCTGTTTTAAAGAAAGATTATTTCAAACCCATAAGATTGTTTATAACCACAAATTTATTTTCCGTTAAGTCTTTTAGATCCCATGCTCTAATCATTTAGAACATTCTTCTTAGCAAAGCTTGAACTCTGTCAGTTTGTATGGATAGTGTATGTAAGCTGTGGTGTTCAGGTCTTTTATAAAGTCTTAATTTGATTCAGTTCCAGACTTTAAATGAGTCATTCTAACACAAGGATATACTTCAATCTACACTATACCTAAGTAGCTCTCTCTGTGCATCTATGCTGTTGTACACCTGGAAGGTGAACATCAATCTCAACTCTTACTACTGTACAGCTTTGAATTGTGGGAGTGTTGGCTTAGTGGTTAGAGCAGTGTGCTTGTTCTCTGAGAAGGTTGCAAGTGCCCAGTTCAATCCCCAGAGCCGACACTCTGGGTCTCTGAGCAAGACCCTTAACCCCACACTGCTCCCCGGGAGCTTCACAGTGGCAGCCTACTGCTCCCCAAGTGGATGTGTTAAATGCAGAGCGTTAATCTCTCCATTGTGAGATCAATAAAGATTAATATATTTTCTTATTTTTATTTTGGATCTTTGTTGCTAGAAACTTTTGGCTTTAAGATTTTTTTTTGTGATTAAGGATCTCCATGCACCTGACTCCCAGTTTGGTAGATTAAAGCCCCTTTCACACTAACCATGCTGAGATTGCTCCGAGCACAGTAACTGAGATAACTGTTGAGTGTAAATGGCACGCAAAATTGAACCTGGACCGTTTCAGACACAACTGAACCGCACTAAACTGTTACTGGTACATCAGTAGGGCTCGGCGTGGTAAAGCTCTGGCTCAGTTCTCAGATAACAAAGAGTGCATGCAGACTGCTGCATTTCCTTACAGTCAGCCTCTGTATGAAATTCCACACATTTATAAAAGTACTACCTTTTCTTCGGTGCCAAAGAATTTCCAGTGATGATTCTGCATAGCAGTGTGATTAACCTCAACGTCTGTCATTGTTTCCTGCATCTGTAAGCCCTTATTAGACTATCGTTTGTTTTATCCACTTCCCAAAAGCCGACTCTGTCATTTAAATTCACCAAATGCTGCCTTCTTCGCACAGTTAACTGATCCAAGCTTGGTCCAAACTTGGTTATCAGAGGGTAGTGTAAATGCGGCTAATGACTACAAGTGTTCAGACGCACCTTAAATTCAAGATAAGAGAAAGCAGGAAGGCATACAGGGAGGACATTGGTCAAATGAGAGCAAATGTAGACACTGAAACGGAAAAACACACCAGGTCCAAAAGGTGTCAGAACTTTTACAGCATCTTACAGGTTCCGGTGTTGTGGAACAACTCCTTGCCCATCAGTCTTTAGTGATTATGGACCTGTTAGCCCAATATCGCACATCATAAAGATACAAGAGATGTCACTAAAGGTGTTCTGGACCAAAACACAGACTGACCCTAGGAAGGAGCATGGCATGTTTTGAGAATTGATTAAGGAAGATGAAACTGGTATAAAGACGTCAAGCAAAACTGAAGAGAGACAAACAACAGCAAGGAGTTGAAAAAATGAAGCAGAACTGAAGACTTGAAGAGTACTGACAACAACGTTAATGAGTAATATATGTGCAAACAATAGACAAATAGGGAAACACACTTGCATAGAATCTGCCAATTATCTAATGGCTATGGCTAAGTGATTACAAACGTAAATGTGAAAATACGGAGGGAGGAATAGGCTAGAAAACACCCAGCAAAAAGTTGACAGAACTAATACACCCAACACCCTTGCAGATCCTGACAAGAGAAACTCATAATGGCCCATTTATGCAAGCTAACAAGCAACCATCAGGACCCCCTGCAGTTTGCTTATTGCTCTTGAGTTAGAGTTGAAGAAGCCATCACCCGCTTCTACAACCCCCCTGTCATTTAGACAATGCATAAAACACATTGAGCATCATGCTCTTTGATTTTTCCAGTGCATTTAACATGTTTCAACCTGATTTACTTTGTCAGAATGTATGTATATATATANTATATATATATATATATATATATATATATATATATATATATATATATATATATATATATATACATATTCAATTCCGTTCATTTATATAGCACCAACTCACAACACATCATCTCAAGGCACTTTACAGTTCACCAGATCATACAGGCAAATTGAGTAAAACTTTTCTATATAAAGAAAACCAGTTGCATTGACTCAGAAGCAATCCCTCACAAAACACATGCTTGTAGCGAGAGTATAGAGGAAAAATTCCCTTTTAACAGGAAGAAACCTCCAGCAGAACCAGGCTCAGTGTGAGCAGCCATGTGCTGAGGCCAACTGGGGTTCAAGGAGACAAAAGCAAAAATACAAAAAGCAACTGTAAAAGGCGGCCCCGTCCAGGAAACACACAGCCAGGCTGACGAACTACGAGCCATCTCCCATGTCAGAGGATGAAGAGAGCACCAGTCACAGTCAGAGAAACAAGAGTACACTGAAAAACAGGCCACTCTCTAACATCTATAAACAAAGGTGTCGATGGCAGCAGCACAGCTGATATTTCTCTCCAGGATGGTGACACAGCCAAGCAGTAACAGACGAGAGCTATATATATATATATATATATATATATATATATATATATATATATATATATATACATTCACACAGAATCATCATGGAGAGGATGTATTCAATTTCTAAAATTAGCCAAGATGTGTCCGTGTGTTAAAATTTGTAATAATGAATTGCAACAGGTCGAGCAATTTTGTAATTTTTTTCTAACTCAGAAACAAAACAAAACAAAAAAATTCTTAACAAATATAAACATAGAAGTCATCAATTCCATCAATAAACTCTTCTTCTCTGGTGTCAGCGGAATCATATCCAGATCGTCTCTATCATCATCAAGCACTGTAATCATCTGCAGGATTTTAAGCCCTGTAAAGCAGCTATTTTCTACCTTTTTTTGAGCTGCAGCACATTTTTTGCATTTACAAAAGCAATGGCACACCCGCATTCAAAATTACACCAAATTACACTCTAACACAGTACGTATTATAGACATATATAAAATAATATAGTTTTAAATGTATTTATACTGTGTGAAATCTGGTCTTGTTTGGATGAACACAAAATGGATACCCTGGCAGTAATGGTAAAAAGACACACACATAGCTCTTCCTCAACAGTTCTCAGTCTCTCAGTCTATCTCTATTTTTATTTTTTTTTGTCTTTTCTTTTGCAGTCAAGCTTGAGAAGCTCAGCTCACATAGATACAGTATGTGGTTAAAAATGGGAGCAATGTCAAAATAGCTGTTTTGGCAAGAATTGGCCAACAAAGCTATTTGTTGGCTCCTTGACAACAGATAACTAAAAACTTTCTAAAGAAAGATCAGCAAGGTTTAGCTTTAAACCATGAACTTGTTTCAGTTCAATGAGTTCCTCCTGCTCTTTTTAAATCATGTCCTTTCCAGCAATGGATACTGAGCTGGGTCCCTAATCTAGTCAAGGCATTCTGTGAAAGCTAAAGAAAAAGAAAAAAAGACAATTTCTCCTCAAGAGTTTTCAAATGTGTGCCAATCACCTCGCACATTGCAGCAGTGTTGCAATCTTGCAGTTTCTTGGTGAGCAGTAACATCTCAAGGTTGCCACACTGCACATGTTGTTGCCAGAGCTGGACCTTAAAATAAAACCCAATCAGTTTATCAGTGCTTTGAACCAGGTTTTCATTTTGATCTTGCATTTGTGTGTTCAGTTCATTCAGATAATAACACATATCAGACAGGTATGCAAGCTTTGCACACCACTCATCACTCATCAGCTTTGAGTAATCGAAACTCTTCGAAACTTGTTTGTCAGAAATACCTTGAGATTTAATGCTCTGTTCCCATTTCTTCACACAAAGATGCAAAAAAGCAACACCTCAAAGGTTGCATCTTCACAAGGTTCACTATGAACACATCATCCAACACAGGCATTTTACCTATCTCTTCTGACGCGCCAGGGCCACGCATCTCATTTACAATGGCTTTATAAGCTGTAGTATTATGTTTACAAGTATTATGTTGTGTAGGTTCTCACCACACACCAAGCACAACAGAGTCGGGGCTGTCGCATCCCTGGTGAAAGTAAATCCAAATGAAAGATAGCTTTAGCTGTATTGCCTCGTGCTCACCATCTTGTCTTTTTTCTTTTGTCGACGACTTATACTAGGACCTTTATCTGGGTCAGATTTTTCCAGTGCCCTGTTTGGCATTTGCATTTTCCCATCTTAAAATCTTCTCCATCACTGTCACTTGCTGACATCCAATACAGTCTGTAACTTTATTGTCTTTATAGGCATTTATCGCCCTCTGCTGCCATCCACTGAAATAGAGGAGTAGTACATTCTCTGCAACACGTAATTATAGCACCGACAAGAGCTAATTAGGTGATATTAAACAATTTCCCAAGGCACACCTGATGATCTCTCATGGCACACTGGCTAAAAATCACTGCTGCAAAGAACTGCAAATGTGTCCCCTTTTTTGTGGCTCCATAAGTAATGTGTAATATTGAATATCTGAAACTACTAAAGGACTGGTTAGTGTAAAAGAAGAGGCAAAAATGGGGAAAAAAGAGGTAGAAACAGCTGTTTACCATGGAAAAACTACAACTACTGGGGAAAATACACGTTATCCAATGTTGATTCCTGTTCAGTGGCAGGTAAAAAAAACTGCATACCGATTCATCCACCAATGACATTAGACATATTGCAATGTAGGAAGTACAAAGAGCTCTGAATTATTGTGTTGTTCTTTTTTTTTTTATTTATGCAAAACCAAACTGAAATTTACTGGAGAAAAAACAACGATCTGGGACTCAATGTCCGTAGAATTTTACCCCTCTGGTCAGAAAGATTTTTCTTCCGTACAAATTTTTTAATCCAAAAATTAGATTTGCAAATGGAGCGCTGGCACCCTCACCGGTCATAACGGGTTAAGCATATAATGTCAAAATACATTATATGGAAAAATAATGTTTTATTCACCTCTTGGATTTGCATTGTTAATCCGTTTTTAAACACTACAATTGCACTAAATTAGCTAAATGCTAATTTGATCACACATCGTCATCTCATCGATTATGATTTTTCCAACATGTTTTTCCTTTTTCTTTGTACAAAGTACCTTACTTTAGTTGAGTCTTACTAGTTTTTAGTCAAGAATTTTAGACTTAGATATGTGTCTAACTTGGAGCTGAATGTTTTTTTGATAAAAAACTCTTATATTTTTATTGGAAGTTGTGGTGAATTTATTCCATTTATGTGGAGAGTTATCTGTTTGACATGGTTTAAGCTCTGTTTTAACTTTAATCTGTTGTTCTAACACAATCAGTAGGGTGTGTGTGTTCACAAACAATATGACAGTTCCAATACCATCTGATTAAAAAACATAATTACCTCCCCTACTGGGGTGGGCAATAAATATATTAAAGCTGCAAAACCTAGTGCATGTTGTTCCTACTGCATCAGGACAGTTTATGTATATACAAAACCTAAAGTTTAGCAAACTTGAGATTGTGTTATTAAGTGTGCCTGCACACTTAATAACTCATGGTGGTCATGAGAATTTCAAAGTTGTGCAAGTGCCTCCAGCCTGTCAACCTCTGTGCAATTTGCATGACTGTGGCATCTTCTCTCAGCAAGCAGGGCAGACAGTTTACCATTTCCGCACACAGGGATATAACAAACAATGTTAAACCACCTTTGCAGCATGGATGATTTTTAATTTATTTTCTTTTTTCTTAGTGCTCCTGTTTCAGGTTGCCCATGCCAAAAATGTCTACTAATGGCTAGGTATTGTGAACAATGTTTCAGATTCTTAATCATACTGTATTTGTGTAAATGTAAATCCCTCTATTACCCCACAATGGGGAACTTCACTCTCTGCATTTTGACCCATCCCCTTGGGCAGCAGTGGGCTGCCATTGTGTGGTGCCCGGGGAGCACCAAAACAGGATATTTTTTAAGAAAAAAAGGATGAGATATGGCAAAATCAGTCAGTTTATTGTATGAAATACTGGTGTAACAGTTGATGGACTGGGGAGTTTAACCTTTTCCTTTTTCAATTTTATGTTGAGGATGTGATTGTTCTATGGTGAAGTACTGATCAGTCGAGGACTTATTTAGCACACTGAAAACCTACTAAAATTATCCCCAAAAGCTGAAATGCCTTCTGGCCTTACCACAGCCATAATGCGTGGTGAGTTGGACAGATTTTACTGTTAGTGGAATGTGAACACAGTGGTATACGTCAGGGACTGCACAGTTGCTGAGGTGCAGAAGCATTAATGATCCATTGGAGAAAAGTTACAAAGAAATATTTCTCAAGGGAATAAAATATCTGACAGGTAGGTGAATACACTGAAAAAGTAAGTTATCTTATGGCAGTGATCTCACCAATGAAGAGTAATTAAAACTATAAGTTGTCTGCAACTGTCTGCATGCTTCAAAAAAGTAGTCACCCCTCTAAAGATGTCAGCTCTGGCTTTCCTGTATCAAATTCTGTTCTAGCCAAACTTGGAATTTGGACAGTACGTTTTTCATCTAGTCGATGTTTTTTTTTTTAAATTAAAAGAGAAAACTTTACTGCAGTGGTCTTAAACTTGAGGGCTGGCATCCTGCAGATTTATGATGTGTCTCTGCTTCAACACCCCTCACTCCAATATGAACTAATTAGCAGAGCCCTGCAGAGCTAGTATGGTAGTCAGGCAGTTAAGCCAATTGATTCAGGTTGTGTAAGGTATAGGACATAAAAAGTTGCAGGACACCAGCCCTCTAGGATTTGATGTTTGAGACTACTGTCGTACAGGATCAGGTGGGTCCACTCCCCTGTAGATAGATCTGCTAATGATTCATTTTTATCTCTGTGCAACATATACAGCAGTACTAATGTATTACAGACTAAATAAGGATGCATGGTTTAAGAAAGTTCAAGACAAGCTCAGAAAGTTTTTTGGAACCGTAACTTCATATTACTATTTAGATTCTGATTAATATACTGTTTGTGTATATGTTGTTACTAATTAATATATTACTAATATTGTATAAGTGAAAAAAACAAACAAACAATAGTTTTACAATATTATAATCACAACGTAGGTTCAAAACTGATACTAAAGCATTTGCCTTTAAATGTGTAGGTGTCTCTTGTAACACATATGTGACGCCAATGGAGGGAAGAAAACTAAGCTGGAAGTTGTGTTTTTTGTTGAGGTTGCAAAAGAAAAATGCTGTGATGCGAATGCAAACAAGTTTCTTGTGCACTCCCAATAAACCTTTCAGTAAAGTTTTTTTTTCTGTATTAAAAAGTACACACTTACATCCTTATTACCCCTAATTGCCTCAAAAACCTATTAGCTTCTTCTCCTGCATGTACAAATGTGAACTGTACCTCTATTATCTAGCAAGTTATAAAGTCCTAAAAAAAGGATCCATCAAGGAGCCGATTTCCTTTCACAAGGGGGAAAAATTACAAATTATAAAATGCAATGGAAGCATTGGATTGAGGGTAGGACAATCATACCACAAGGGAGAACAATATGAAATGGAATAAATGACTAATAGATGTCTGAATATTCAGAGATAGACAGCAAAAATGTGGTATAGTTATTGTCTTTTCAATCAATACTGAGAAAAACATATATGAAGCCTGATGGATAATTTGACCCAGGCCCATGGGGGCTCTAAAGGAGCAGTAAGCAATATTTTGCACCACTAATAGGGCTGTTGGGAAAGGCAAGGCAAGTTTATTTGTATAGCACAATTCAGTACATGGACAATTCAAAGTACTTTACATGAATTAGATAACAAAAAGAAGAAAAACATTTTTATAAAACAAATTAAACTATGGAACAACAACCTTAAACTAATAAGAGCTCATTAAGCAGTTTAATTTCAACAGTCAAAGGCAGTTCTAAACAAATGGGTTTTTAACTTTGTCTTAAAAGAACTCAGGCTTTCAACACTTTTAGAGTCTTCTGGTAGTTTGTTCCAGATAAGTGGAGCATAGGAACTAAATGTTGCTTCTATGTGTCTGGTTCTAGTTTTGGGTGTACAGAGTAGGCTTGAACTAGAGGACCTGAGTGATCTGGGAGGTGGATACACCGACAACAAATCTGTTATGTATTGAGGTGCTGATCCATTCAGTGATTTATAGACGAACAGAAAGATTTTAAAGTCTACAGTATTCTCTGAGGTACAGGGATTCAGTGGAAGGACTACAGAACCAGAATGATTCTAATTTCTTAGTTCTAGTGAGAACAAGGGTAGCAGCCTTTTTCAATCAGCTGCAGCTCTCTGATGGATTTTTTAGACAAACCTTTGAAGACACCATTGCCGTAATCATTTTTCCCGAAGATAATTGCGTGAATTACTTTTTCTAGATCTTGCTTGGACATTAGTAATTTAATCCTGGAGATGTTCTTCAGGTGATAAAAGGCTGACCTGGTAATGGCCTTTATGTGCCGCTGAGGATTCAGGTCCATCATGATACCAAGATTTCGGCTAGAATCAGTGATTTCTAGGTTTAGTAGCTGAAGTTATGATAAATCTGGATCTCTCCTCCTTTGGTCCAAAGATTATTGCCTCAGTTTTGTTTTTATTCAGAAATTAACAAATTTTGGTGCATCTGCATATTGATCTGTTTTAAGCATTTAGCCAACGCTCTGAGTTCACAGTCAGCTGGTGGCATTGTGATGTAAAGCTGTGTGTTGTCTGCAAAGTTATGGTAACCGATCTTATTGCTATAATCTGTGCTCAGGAGAATATGTAGATGTTGAATAGGATGGGCCCCAGAATGGAGCCCCGCATGTGATATTTCTGGTCTCTGATTTAAACCTCCTTACTGACACATAGAAGTCCCTGTCCTTCAGGTAGGATTTAAACCAGTCCAGAATGGTACCTGACAGGCTGACCCAGTTTTCCAGATGCTCTAATAAAATTGAGTGATCAACAGTATCAAACTCTGCACTTAGGTCCAATAACACCAACACTGTGGTTCTTCCACAGACTGAATTTATGCAGATGTAATTGAACACCTTAATCAGGGCAGTCTCTGTTCTCTGGATGACACGGAAAACTGACTGGAAGACATGAAAGCAGCAGGTGATTTTTAGGAAAGCATTTAACTGTTGAAGCAAAACATTTTTAATAATCTTACTTATGAAGTGGAGGTTTGGGATGGGTCTGTAGTTTTGATGGACCAATTCATCCAAGCTTCTCTTTTTCACAATGGTTTTATTATTGCTGTTTTTAAGGCTCGGGGGAAGACACCCAACATGAGGCATGTGTTTATGATTTGAATCAAATATGACACAGGAAAAATACATTCTTAAAAAAACCAGTGTGCAAAACATCAAAACAGCAGAAAGAGAAGCTTAGGTGCTAAACAGTTTCTTATATACTTTAACAGTGTATTGGGCAGAATTGGGACATTTTAGCAGAGTTTATTTTTACTGGAGAAAAGATTGGTGCTGCAGTTGGCATTGATGTGTAGACTGCTTTTCAAATATTGTTTCTGTAAAAGGTTTTGCAAAGTCATTGCAGGCCTTTTTAGTGTGGAGTTCACCAGCCACTGTGAAAGGAGGGTTTGTTAACCTGTCTACTGTGGCAAAAACGGTGCGAGCATTGTTGATGTTTTTGTTGATACTCTCTGAGAAGAAAGATTCTCCTGCATCTCACATGTGTAAAGTTTCTCTTTATAGATTTCATAGTGGACTCTATTCTTTTGCCACTTTTGTTTGTTTTTTTGGCACTCCGTCTTCTCTTTCCTTACTGCTGGAGCATTTCTCCATGCAGATTTCATCTTCCCAGAGACAACCTTCTCTTAACTGGAGCAATGGAATCAATGATATCTGCAACTTTAGAATGGAAATTATCAACTAGCTTGTCTACTGAGTTACAATATTGGGTAAAGTTGAAGCAGAGGGATAAGACTGGGTAAAGTTATTAATTGTACTGTCCATGATAGCACGTTTTCTTATAACTAATTATAAGGTTATAATTGGTTATAAGATTAGGATTATGATATTATGATCTAATATAAGTAATTAGATCATTGGGAAAAATGGTTTCAAAGTAAGCAGAAAAATATTCAGAGCTTTGTTGATGACCAGGTCCAAAATATGTCCTCGGCTGTGTCTTGCTGTTTAACATGTCGAGTAAAACCAAAACTTTTAGGAGTATCACACAGTTATTTTGCACCTTTGTTGAATAAATATCACAGATTAAAGTTCAATGAAATCATTAAAAAAGTTTGTTTTGGACTTTTGAAGGCATTAAACATTCATAAATATGGCTCAAACAGGGCCTTGTACTTGGATAGCCCCATATTCAAAATATTCCAAGCCACCCAGTATCACTTTTCTACACTTCAGTGAATCATTAAACAGAATAACGAGTCCTCCCACTTTTTTAAACAGTCTGTTATGATGAAAAAAATGGTAATTTGGAGGTGCGTGGTCTCCAATAAAATTAGCATCTAATTATTTTTATCAAGCCACGTCTACTTTAGAAACATAAATTCATAATTTTAATCATGTATTAAAAATGATTTTCTGTCAGAGATCTTATGTTTTTTGAAGCGAGTTGAAATACCTTGATTGATATAGTCTCTTTAGCTGCTTTTAGGTAGTGTTTGGCTAAAAAGCTTGCAAGGGTCCATTTGGAAGGGAGGTACTTCTGTTGGGATTTCGGGGATGTTTGTTGGTATTTTAGAAGAGGAAACTATACCCCAAAGCACGAATTTATGTGACCCGCATTTACCCATCACCCCATCGACAAATTTGGCTGTCTTTATTATTCCTACTTGCGTACCAAGGCCTCAGCAGAGTCACACTTATCACCATGGAGATAGTTCATCTGGTTTTCTTTCACATCATGTACTTTATTCAGGGAATAGAAAAGCCAAAAGTTTTACACCTTATCTATTAACATGAAACCCATCTCTCTTGAAGAGGTGTCTCTTCTCCCAGAAGATATTAAAGTTGTCAATAAAGCTAAATGATCTTGCAGAGCAGGCTTGTTTGATCCAATTATTGAGAAAGAAAACTCTGCTGAAGACTTCCTCTCCTACTGGAGGTGGTGCAACAGGGCCACTGATGAAAACTTTAAAATTGTTCTGTTCTGCAGCGTTAAGCAGACTATCGCATCAGCCTTTAATATTTCTGACTTCCTCTTAGCAACACCATTCAGTGCTCCAATATGAATGATTCTTTAAGTTAAGTTTGAAGCTCTTTAAGGTTTAATTCTGTAATGTTTGTGATCCTCTGTTTCAGATTTCGGAAGCATGGCACAGCCAGCATTCACTGTATCAGTTTTGCACATGTACTTCCTGTGGAGGATGAGGAGAGCCCACCTGCCCCCACCCATCCTTACGACCTTCTACAGAAGCACAATAGAGAGCGTTCTGACCAGCGTTCTGACATTATAAATGCTATAAATCCCTGCTGCGCTCGGTGAAGAGACTTTGAAGCATCCGATGCAGGTCCAGCAGATTCCAGAACAGCTTCTTCCCCACTGCCATTAAACGGCTGAATGTTGAATAAAACGAAAAAAACAAAAAACAGAATGTTGGAAAAACTCTAAATCATATATCTTTCTTATGTTTACATTTGATCACCATGTTTACATTTGATCCCTGATGCACTTTAAGAAATGGAAATGTCTTGAGAGCTGTACTGAACGAAATTCCTTCTTGTATACACCCTGTATGTACAAAATGACATTAAAGTTTGCCTAAGTCTAAGCTTTGTTCTTGGTGCAGCAGTGTTTAATCTCATTCACAGCATCACCAGCTTCAATTAATGTTCGTGGCTTAGAAGCTGGTTTGTTGCAAGGCTGTTTGGGTGAGGGCTGAATTTTGTCATACCTTTTTCTGTTGTCTGGAAAAAGGCCATCCTCTTCAATGTCTCTTTGTCGTAGGGCCAAAAAATCTGTTTTTAGCGGAATCCACATATTTTTAGTACTCTCAGTAGGTCCTTTCGTATCTTTTATTTTGGAAGAGAGTGGCTTTTTGCAAATGTTGATTCTCGGGGTGGAAGACATGTCTCTCTGAAGTCTTGACAAGGTTTAGTTATCTAAATGTGGTGTGCGTCCTGTTAGATGGCTTTTGAAATTTGGATTAGATTGTTTGTTCTTTGGCTTTGCTACAAATGTTTCCCAGCAGGGCCTGTGAGCCTAGTTGTTTTCATTTGAAGCAGCACCTTGTTTCTATGTTTTGATGTTCCAGGTTATTTGTTGTTCCGACGGGTTGCCGTTTAAACCCACTAGTGGGGTTATCTCAGTGTTTTAAGACGCCAGCAGGGTCGACGCTTGCTAGCCAACATCATTTCTATGACCAGCATTTACTTCCATATTCGCTGCCAGTCGGTTAGCTTCATTTTCAAGGCAGCCATCCTCTGCAGAAGCTTGTCCTAGGGATGCATTTTTTGCTGACGTGTCCTTCTCGGTGTTGTGATCAAAATAAAATAAAATGTTTAAAAAGTTGTCTAATTTTTTTATTTTTAATTGTAATATCTATTACAATTACAAATGTTGACGTCAAGTGGGCGCCACAGACTGATCACAGTTCTTTTTGACTACACCCCTTACTGTCCAATCAAGGTCGACCAGTGTCCTGTTTGACACAAAGCAATTTGAATGGAACGTCTTGAGTCAAATAAGAAGTGAGACACTGTTTTAAAGTAAAACACAATCCACTTTGGAGAAACACAAACTAAGTTAGATTTTGCAAAATGTCTGATCATGGAAATAAAATACCAATAACGCAATTGTGTTTCATTTTGTTGAAGCAGCAAGCACAGTTTTGTTTATACTGATAGGGTGTTACTGCATAATCTCAAGATTTTTAGAACATATTCTCAATATGCACCTTCGTTGGCCAGGCATATAGGCTCCAACTTGTGGAGCTTAGACTGAAGAAAAAGCTGTAAATATGTTAATTATAAAGGGTTCAAAGGTATCCCTTTCAATAATGATGAAAGGTTTAAAGTAACTGATCATTTAAGTAGTGGAGTAGTATTTCAGTAGTATTATTTTGATTGACCCCATGTTTGATTTTTAAAAACACTGCGAAATGTAACCAAAAATTTAATATTCACTGACTTGTATCAGAAAATATTAAATTGTATTGAGCCGATACTCATTGATTTCAAGATTTGAACCCTTAGCATTTCCAGTCTCTCTCTTTCTAAAAAATAAATGCTACAGAAGCTGTCAATAAAGAATAATTAACATTTAAGATTTGTATACAAAGTTAGCCCAAACAGTGATCACTAACAAAATTAAATTATTGATTTTGAATTATTTGAGTAAAGCTTGGAGAGGGATGTGACTAGAGTAAGTGTATGTAAATTATGTGACAGCACAGATTGATTTGTTTGGCCGGATGTCTATCAAATATCCCATTTCTAAAAGTATCTTTCCTTGAAGTTATTTAGAAAACTAATTAAATATATAGATATTTTAAATGTGAATTGATTAAAAGTTAATATAACGCAGCACCTTTTCTCCCAAAAAGTCAATTTCACATTTAACTAGGCAAGTGCTGGTGAAGATTCTCAGTCATCCAGGTCATAGTCATTCCAAAAAAGTAAAAAAAACAATCTACTGGACTTTGTTTCTAAGTTTCAAGAAGTTTCGCTTCCTGTCCAGAAAGCTTTTTCAATTCAGAAATTTCCGAATAAGCCTTGAGTTTGAGGCTTTATAGAGTGGACTAAAAAAAAAAGCCTTGTTTTGGCTTAGAAAAGATGCATGTTTCTGTAAGGGGGGATTGCTGGCCTGGCTAAAGAGGCGAGGTATTTTGGTCCCCTGTATGGAGAATATCTGTATGGAGTCCATATGGACAAAGGACATTCTTTCGAGAACCATAATGTCCTCAAATTTTACATTCTTTCAAATCTGAAATCCTGATTTCACTGACATCAATCTGCATAAATTGAACAAAAGAAAACAAGCAAATACACAGTTAAGTTATCAAACAACTTGTTAGAAAACAAGAGATGCTTCAGCTAAACAGAGCACTAAATATGCTGTTGAATAAGATTTAAACACATTAAAGATAATATTCTGATTCATTGGTTTAAAAAGGCAGCATTTTAAGTAGGTGTCATAATGAGGTGTCCCTTCATCATCCCAAAACCACTCAAGTAATATGACGTGTCTACTATTGGCAGAGTAAGAGTGATAATAACTCCACAGGAAATCATTTAAACCCTAAGCACCATTATAAATCTAAATAGATAAACTCAGTTATTCAATTAAATAATAATCTTCTCCCAAAGGGACCATTTCAAGGCACATGAATAGTATAACATACAACACAGGGATAGGCAGCACGGGACAATAACAACAGCAATGTCACTCAAAAGATGGATATACAAATATGTATAAATGTGCAAAGTACTATGGACCTCTGCTCATTTAGTGTTTTTGTTTTTTTTTACCTTACATTTCTTAGTGTGATAATGTGGAAAAGAAAGAAGGAAAAACAAACAAACACTGGAACATTTTGACAACTGGGACTTTGAGAGGAAAGAAAGTTGGCAGCAAACATCTGCTTAAGTTCCCTAGCTCATTAAAACAAGGTGGCAAAATGTTTGAGTTGTTAGCTTGTAAAGTAATAACCTATTTTAAAAAGATAAAATAGATCTTTTAAGACAGGTTTTGAGCCTTTTTTTTAGATCCATTACTTTCATTAAACATTTATCTTGACCTGTTTATACTAATATATTTTAAAAACTGACATAATTCAGCATGGCATTTAAAACTAACAACACAGAATGCATAAAAATTACAATGGTAAAATTTCTACAAATATGGACATGTTAGACATCGTTGGAAAGCTTAGATTCTCACCAAACAGCAAGCACCAAAAAAACTAACACAGATATAGTAGCATGCCGAAATGTAAACATGACAAAGAAGCCACAACAACATA
>NW_015150489.1:566118-578941 GCF_000732505.1 Cyprinodon variegatus
GAGTCTTTTTAAACTGCAGTATCTATACTTCTACTTAAGTAACAAATGTGGGTACTTTTGACACCACTGGTTAAGACCACATGGGCTATTTGGCTTTCAAGCCAACGAAATAAGGTTTCAAACAAGGGTATACATAGCAGGGTTGCATAAAGCAGAGCTGTGTTACCGGCTTGCGTAAGAGTGAAATACAATGCTGAGACTGGTTTAGAATGTGCAGTTTGATGCTGACTACTAACAACGCTCCGATATTTTGTTTTATTGCATTGCCTAAGGCCAAAAAAATAAAACAACATACAGCTCAGAAAAGGTACCGGTTCTTATTTTAGCTTGAAAAGCAGCAGTTTTACTATTTTCTTTTATAGATTTTTATATTATTTTAGGTTTATGAATGTTACAATTTGTTAAATACACTAATTCTGAAAACTGAGGCCGGAGTGAAACCTTATTCTGGCTTTAACGTTGTATTTGAAATACAGTCCAGTCACTGGGCATGTTTAATTTCCTTGCTTTTACCCTAAATCATAAACATGATTTGCAAAGTCTGAGGAGAACCAGAAATTATCTCTCCCCTTTACTCTCTATCTTTTTAGGAGGGAATGTTTAATCACAACTTTCATAAAACAATCTCTAATTAATAACGAGCCATGTCTGCATCATATTTTGGCTTGTTAACAAAAGTATTTAAGATCCCTCTTTATTAAAAAGATTTAGATTTAGGTACCTTAGTATTTCTAAAGGCTGCAATGAGGGAGGGGGCTGGTCCAGTATCTGTATTAGGCTTTGATACTAACTTATTTTACAGATTGGAAAATTATGATCCAACCGAACACCCTGGATATTTCCTTTCCATAAGCTACCTTGGCTGCAATATTTTCTGCTAGAGAATCTCCAGTCTCTCTTGACCAACCTCTGAAATGTTACTGGTGCTCCAATTAAGCAAAAGGATATAGTAGTGAATCTAAAGAATCCACTTGGTTCTCTGAATGCTGTTGAATCATTTAAAAATTCTGTCAGGGGACACGACAGAGAGCTCAGGTGTTGTCAGATAGATAGTAGTTCCAAACGATCAATCAGTTCAGATCAATCAGAGAATGCCGGGTAATTCTGTGTCCAATGAGGTTTGTACGACCTGGCTTCAAACTGAAAAGTTCTTCAGTCATGAGAGACTACATGTCATTATGTCTTAGTCCAGGAACAATTGGGAAAATTCTTGATTGCCAACAATTAAAAGAAAACAGGCCATAAGGATTTTAAAGATGGAACATTGTTTCTAAGTTCTTTCTCACCTGTTTCCCAGCTATTTTTTTCTGAAGGTGTTTCTCTTCATTTAGCACCTTACAATGATTAATGTAAGATAGTAAATCCATTTGTATAAAAAAAAAAAATGAGTCCACAACCTAGGGTTTATCTATTATATCATTCAACACTTGCTGAAAGTTTCCTGCTTATGTAAAATCTTACTTCTTATTGGCAGTGTAAATGACTGATTATGTGAAAACATATGGATTAAATGCTGTGTTGGATCTAATTGTGAATTAAATTAAAGCAACGGAAATTAATAGCTTTCATGTTAGAACCCCATATTTCAAAAGAACCATTATTGCAGGAGTTGTACAGGTCTGTAGGAACAACCTTGGACTCAACAGCCTACTTTGATAATACCAAAAATTTAGCTGGAAATAGTGTAGGTAGGTGGTGTCAGATACACAGAGATGTACTGAAGGTACAGACATTTACATTGCTGAGGATCCCTCAGCGCTGAAGTAAGCTACTCTTTAGACTGTCTACTATACTACACAACCAATTTTTAAACTTTTATTAAAATAGATACAGCAGTTCTCCTAATAAATTGCTATTCTAAAAGGTCTAATTGACTTTGACAATGTGTTTTGTGGTAGCTGCAACAAATAATCTGTCATCCGACTTGACAACATAAAAAAAAAAAATCCTGATTTTGCATTTTGTCAAACTGCATCAAAAACATGTTTTTTTTTTTAACTAAGACTGCTACCCCTCTTTGTTACAGAAGGAAGCCAATACTTGGAGCTGCTTATTCCATTGCTTAGTTGTACTCTATGGAGTAGATTTTTTTCTCCTTCACTAACACAGGGAGTAGTAATCTTCTTTAGATGTCGTATTCAGTAATACTACAGTAATCCAACTACTTTTCAGCCTTGACAGTGAGACTAGACTAGGATAATTAATCTTGTAAAGGTTCTGGCATGTTGATTAGTTAAAATACATTTCAGGTGATATAGAGTCTAGTTGCTGCAGTGAACCATGATGTCATATTATTCAGTTTAGTTCTGCCTAATGTACCAGAGCTGTGGCACCTTCATGTTACTTGGCATGGAAAATGAATTTATAGGCTATTTAGGATCTGTACATCACCCTTTGTGTCACGTTGTTTTGCAATAGCAATTGCATTTTCAAAACTTTTAATTTCTTATTTTTTTTTTCTTTTAAATACAAGAGAGGAGCTTTTTGGTGATTTCAAATTGGCTTTGACCTTATACTGCAACCTTGTTACTAAATTAGGTTAACATTTTGTTTGGGGCTAATAAATTCATTTAAACCGTCCACATGTTAATGTATTTTGTAGTTGTTATAAACAGATTTGTTCTACATAACAATTAAAACCCTTTAGACAACAGAAAACTGTCTAAAATAATTAAAATTGTAAACTTTAGCCTTAAGATGTCTCAGCGGACAGGTATGAACGAATAATTCAAAAGCATGAGAGGTTAAAGATCATGAGTGATTAGGAGTGGATCAGTTAAGCATCAGGGATAAAGAATGAGTGTATATAGAATATAATATCGGAAGTAAAGGAATAATAGAGATATTTAAAGAATCAAGGAGGTAGCTATGAAGGATAAAAAGATTTGTTGATGGCTAAACAGATTAACCATGTAAAAAGATTGATGAGGTATGAATGGTAAAAAATAGTTAAGGTTTAGAAAAAGAAGCACATAAAATGACAGAGACATTAGTGATGGGGGAAAGAGTAGGTATGGATAAGGGATTGAGGAAGTAAGCCTAGCACAGGAAAGGACAGGAATGACACACAAGGGATTCAGCAGATTGAATATTTTTTAGTGTCATACCAACAGATGAAAGCTTGATTCAAGCTCAAACCATTGTCGAACAGTTAAATCTGTTCGATTCAGTTTATTTATATAGTACAACTTCAACATATATGTATATATGTGTCTGAGCTTACCTGAAATTGACAACATCTAAATATCATAAACCATCATCCTAAATGAGTCTCTTAGTCGGAAACACAGTGGCAAAACCTAGAAACATATTCAATTCAATTCAGTTTATTTATATGGTGCCAATTCACAACACGTCATCTCAAGGCACTTTACAGTTCACCAGATCATACAGTCAAATTGATTCAAAGTTTTTTATCTAAGGAAAACCAGGTGATTGCATTGACTCATTGACTAGAATGCAATGCCTCACACTAAGCATGCTTGTAGTGACAGTAGAGAGGAAAAACTCCCTTTTAACAGGAAGAAACCTCCAGCAGAACCAGGCTCAGTGTGAGCGGCCATCTGCTGAGGCAGACTGCGGTTCAATGAGACAGAAGCAGTGATACAAAAAGCAGCTGTAAAAGGCGGCCCCGTCCAGGAAACACAGCCAGGCAGACAAGCTCCGAGCCAGCTCCAATGTCAGAGGATGAAGAGAGCACATCCAGCCAGCCACAATCAGGGAAACAGGACTAGACTGGAAAACAGGCCGATCTCCAACATCTATAACCAAGGGTGTTTAGAAATGTGACTATTGAGAAGTGACTGACTATTGAAACTATAGTGACTATATCGAAACTAATACTGATTTATTTGCATGTTACTTTACCACATCTTCATCAGTTGGCAATGAGACCTAAACCCTACAACAAAGACACGTCCTGTCTCTTTCACACATTCAGCTTCATATGTCTTTCACCCTTTTCTCAACTTTTATTAAATAATTTTGTTCCAACTCTGTGGTTATTTCCACTGAATATATCTCAAAGCAATTTTTTAAATAAGCCTTCAACTTAGATTCATACTCCTCTTCATGCACCACATATTAATGAGCATGCCAATTACAAAATAATTATGTAGACTTTATTTTTCAACCTGTGGTCTTCTTTTTGATTGAGAATACGAGCGAAAGCATGCATATCACATAACAAATTTTTAACCGTATATTAATCTATTTTCACAAGTAGCTTATTTTTGATGTCCAGCTTATTCAGAGATTCTCAGCAAAGGTAATGTTAGGAGTTGCAAAAATAGAGAATGTCCCTCATGAAGGAGAATGTTTGAGGCCAATTGTCAAAGCCCCACAAGGTGGCATCAAGATGGAGAATATTTCAGAAGTACAAATACATGCCCATACCCTAAGCCAAACAAAAAAACAACAACCGTTGGCTGCCTGACTGAAGAGGTACACACAGAGGTACAACCCCCCCCCCCAGAAAAAATAGACAGATTGTTTTTCACGAAACCAGTTTAAGGGTACCATCAGTGAAAGTCTGGAGACTGAACAATACTGGGATAGTGTATTGGAGAAAGAAGCATCATATAACAATTATGCAGAGTGGCTAATAGACCTGAGCTGGCCATGCTAACCTTTCTAAATAAGATCCCATATCACAATGGCAGACATCCAACAAGGACTCTCAGGTGTTACGAGATGGACATTCTTAGACTGGGAACTTGGCTACTGAATGAAGAAGCTGACCTCTCCCCATGAGTCCATAGCAGTACAAAGCAACCAACTGCTGGAGAATGGGTGAATGACTGACTGATGGCCAAACAGTCCTGATAGAGAAAGATTCCCAGAAGGGATGACCCCAAAAAACTATTGGCCAATAACCTGTCTCTCCATGACATGGAAGCTCCAGTCAGGTATCAAAGCTGCTAAGTTGCTGCTAAGTGAGCACATGGATGAACACATGAACAAAGCTCAGAAAGGCATCGGTAAAAACACCAGAGGAGCCAAACATCAACTGTTTCTTTATAGAACAGTCTCCAAAGACTGCAAACAAGTTGGACATTCCCTGGGTTGATAACAAAATACCTATGACTCAATGTCACACACATGGACTCTAGAATGCCTGCAGCTGTACATGGTCAATGCTCTGAGAGCCTTCATAGCACATAACATTATGAGGCTGTAGAAAACTACCTTTGGGTCCACTATCAGCCACCTCCTGTACATAAATGACATTGAATTGTATGCTACACCATGTATATATCATCAAGACATTGACTCATAGAATGTAATTTGGCCTGGATAAATGTGGCACTCCAACTATGGAGAACGGCAGATGATGAAGAGAGCTATAAGGACACACAAGGAAAAAATTGCTGGTACTCTTTTTTTTTCTTCTTTTTTTTAAAAAGAAAAATCAACAATGGTCACAGAAATAAATTGAATCTGACAAAAGTATTAATAGGCAAATAATTTGTTCTGTGTTTTTAATTGGTTCATAAAAAACAAAATATACTTTTCTTTGCATGTTATAATTATACACTATTTAGTGTTTGTATATCATATAACATTCATACAGTATAAAATACACCAAAGTTTTTAGTAACTTTGTAACAAAATGTGAAAAAATCCTCTATAGAGTGCCTTATTATGATTCAATATACAGTGATTCTTCTAAAAATCAAATTTTTTTCAGTCCCCCCATCCTTG
Source organism: Cyprinodon variegatus (assembly GCF_000732505.1). NCBI lineage: Eukaryota > Metazoa > Chordata > Actinopteri > Cyprinodontiformes > Cyprinodontidae > Cyprinodon > Cyprinodon variegatus. The sequence continues at coordinate 571,822 of NW_015150489.1, forward strand.
ATATTCATTTCGCAGTTCATCATTATCAAAATAAAGTACTCTAAAAAGCTATCATGTTTGACTGTGTAAAATTTGGTTTTTATGGGCACTGCATATTATTATGCAACAACTATATATCAGGAAGGCTGTCAGCAGGAGTGTGCCCTAGAAATGCAAAAGCTAAAGCAGCTTGCAATTGCATTTGATCCGCTACACACTTGATGATCATCCCATCAACTTGGTACAACTTTGTAAGAAAAAGAGTGAAAGGAAGACATTTTAAAGTGATTTTACTGAGATGCAATATAGGATTTATGGAAAACGCAACGGTTCACTCATCTTCACTGGAGGAGATGGTGAAGAAGACCTATACTTATTTGATAATGGGGACTTAAAATTTGTTAGGCCTCTCCGCCATTGGTTTCCTATAAAAGTCAGACAGAATTAAAAGGTATTTAACGTTTTTTTTTTTTTTTTTTAACTTTGCAATATTTTGGAACTGTATAGGAAAATGACACGACATCTAGACAACTTCCAGCTATTTTCTGTTGATGAGATGTTTCATGCTTCTTTAAGCATAGATTGCAAAATAAGATTCATATTGTGTCCTCTGGTGCTGAGGGAAATGATTGTGTCCTTGCAGGCAAAACTGTCACTGACTGTAAAATGAATATGCTAGTGATGCATACCACATTAAGATGCTATGGACCAAGGCATGTACTTATTCTACCGTTGATAAAGCCCCTTAGTACTTCCAACTCCTAAAGAATTTTCCATGGTTATAGAACACCATAACAACAAGTAAAAATTTAAAGGATGTGATACATTTTTCTAAACGCTTCATTACATGCATAAGAATAGTCGCTCTCACGTGTACTAACCAAACCTGTCAGAATCAAATACAGTGTCATACAGATATTGATTTGGAGGTTCTTGTGTTGTTTCTTAGGAGGTCGGCTCAGGCAATTTGTTTTCTGAGTGGCTCACAGTGATTGATGTAACCCCATCACAGACATCAATGAGACCTTTTGCAAGGCTCTGAAAACAACTTACAAATCTCAGGGAGGGAGGGCTTTCTCATTTATCACTGATAACTATTTAGCAGCTCTTGCTCAAAGAAGCCCCTTGCTGCTCCTTCCTTACAGAACATCACCGTTTTTAGAATTTAATTCTTGATTGTTAATCTGAGATGTTGTGTCAGTTGCCAGGCAAAGAATGTGCAAAGCATGCAGTTAGAAAAGTTGCATGACAAATTTGTTGCCATCTCCTTAAAAATAAGTCATTAACAGTAGTGAATATGTTTGGAAAAAAAAAAAAAAAAATTATATGGCTGAACAAAAATCCATCCTTGCAAAGGTTACAGATTCAGAGGGGACATCATTTACTTTGATGACGCTCTTAGGCTGATCCATAGGGATCCTACATCATTCTCAGAACAGAAGGAGAGTTTTTCTTTTGATGTTCTGGTTAATTCCCAGAACACTCTTTGGAACGTGGCAGTTACACTTCCAAATAATCATCAAATAAGAAACAAATTCAAAAATGAAGAAAAGTGTTTTTTTGTTTTTGTTTTTGTCACATCTCTTAAAAGTGTCAGAGGAGAACTTGAATACATACAGTACTTGCCCTTGATGTGTTTGGCACATCCATCCTGTTTAAGGTATGAAGGAGATTTCATTGCCAGTGAATACATTTTCTCTGAATATCCTGCAGGTCATAGCAGCAGGAAGAAGAAACAGAAGGCTGATAGAAAGGATGAGGCTTAGTTCAGTGACAGTTACATCTTGTCCTGCTATCGGCACAGTGGAACACAGGCAAAGAGTGTGCTCGGATGAGGAATGGCTGGAAGCGGTTCCGATATGGCTGTCTTGATTTATTTGGGACTTTCTAGGTGTTCTCTCATCTGCCCACTGGGAGACTGGGAAACGCAGGTGTAAGGACCAAGGAGGGTAAAATATGCTAATCTGGGCAGATAATGTGCTGAGTTGATTCTTCCAGAATGATTGTTTGAACCAGCTTCAAAGATCTATTTTGTTTATTTATTGTTTTTGAGCAAAGAACATTAACATTTACATTAACATTAATATACACCATGGAAATTCCCATGTTTGAGCTGGTGGAAAATAAGTTTTCACCACCAGTATGTTAGCATTATTAGTTAAAGTATTAGTATTAAAATGGCTCACTGAAAAGCAATGCAATGTGCAGAACTTGACACTTAAACTCTTTGCTGTGATAATACATTCAGAAGGTACAGTCCAGGATACTGTGATGAAAGACACAGAGTGACAAACAAGATTAAAAGTAGGGACAAAAGAAGACAATGCGGACAGTGCTTTAGTCAAGGGTGAATGCTGCACTTTTCAACTGTGCTTCCTTATTTATTATTAAAGCACTCCAATGAATCTTTCATGTGCCGGAAATTAAAGAACAGGGAGCGGGGGTACATGGATTAAATTAGTGATAAAAGAAAGCACCTGAAAAGAGTCAATGAAAGAAGTTCTGAATGAAAGTATCAACACTATATGAATGTCTTCACATTGTGTGTGGTTACAGGCATGAACTTCATTATATTATTGGGGATTTTACAGAGAAAATCATAAAAGGTAGAGCATAATTTTAAATTAGAAGGAAAATATTACATAGTTAAAGGTTTTGAAAACTTAAAACCTAGACTGTTTCTTACAGTTTTATTCAGACTTTTTAAAGTTGCCTTTTAAAAGGCAAGCCCAGAGGTTTCTTCATGAACAACATGGAACAAACACCATTATCACCAAGGAACACACCAGGGGGGTCAGAGAATTAGTAAGTAGTTTAATAGAGATGTAATATACGTAAAAAGCAGCAGTCCAAGCTTTGCAAAAGTGCACATATAATATTTTTCAGTCCTTTTTATAAAATAGAGATATGTATCCCAGAAATGAAAATCTAACAACACATGGCTGTAAAATTAAACCACAATGCTGGGCAAAGCAAGCACAATCCATACCTGGCCTTTTATGATTTCCCCAGGTTACTGCCTTCCTTTCTACTGGAATTATTTAGTGCTAAATTAAGCCTTTTTCTTACATATGCACCTCGTTAGGCAGCTACAGGGTCCTTAAGTGTATTTCCATTTATGTCAGATCGAAGGCTGTTGAAAACATTACTCTCAAGCCAAGAGCGGTCATGTCCCTCAGATACCGTACTAACCAACACAAGTTCACAAATTCTTCTTTGTGATTAATCGATTATTGTAATATTTGTCAACTAATTTAGCAATCTATTAATCATTAACTGGAGTTTAGAGAATGAAAATATGCCTTTAGGTGACAGATCAAAAACCTTTGAGCAGCAATTACATCCAAAATTGTAAAACAAATAAACAAACAGCATGCAAGAAAAAAAAAAAAAGCTTTCGCAAAGACAATATGCCCAGAACACAACAACGCAAAGGGAATTAGTTTAATTTCATTAAATTTAATAAAAAAAAAACTATCAGGAAACGAACCCTATCAGATCAAAAAAAAAAAAAAAAAAATAAAAAAAATAATCAAATTAAAAAATAAGCAAAAGAAGCAACACTAGCAACCATAGTAATAATAGGAACATTAAGAAATAGAATGAATAGTGACCAGAGAAACCAGAAAACCGATGAGGTACAGACCTTACAGACATGGACTGAAGGAAATAAAGGACAAAAAAGAAAAGAAACTAAGGAAGCTCACTCAACTAACTTAATTATATTTAAAATAGGCCAAAAAGCCCAAAAGGCCTGGGGCGAAAAAAATCACAGCACCCCCTGTTCAAAATTACTTCCAGTGCCCTTGGATTGCTGCTTAGATATTAATATTTTTCCTACATGGTTTTAATCCATGCAAACCTATGTTTGCATGGATTAAAACTACTTGCCTATGTTTTATATTTTACCTATACTTGTTGTCTAAGTCTCTTGTAGCTTTTTTTATCTGACTTGTATGCTGCCTCTTGGCGAGGTTGTCGATACAAGAAACAATTATCCTTCAACTGACTTAGATGGATGAATAATGGCTAAATTAAATTCTATAAAAAAATATTCCGATTTTTTAAGAAATGCTTTATTAATCCCCAAGGGGAAAAAAATGTTGTTTTACCACATATTACAAATGTTTATTCAACAAGATGTAGATGTTGATCATTATAGGAAAAAGGGACTCCCTGTAGTTGTCTGTCTTTAAAAAGTCTGGATGAGGCTCTGATGAAGGCTAATTTTATGATTTATTTTCCACATCAAGTAAGTTATGTTATTTCAAGGCACATCCAGAAAAAAAAAAGTTTTTTACAGACTGGCAAGGAGTAAATGACAGTCATGTTGGCTGTGTGTAAAGTTGTGTACTCCTCCTTTTACAGTAACAAAACTGGTTTATAAAATATACACACACCTTGTACATGAAGCATTTTTTATCACATATATAATCAGGCTGTGTATCAATAGTAAAAGCCCATGTCAACACATGTTGACAAGCTAAACATAAGCAAAACTCTATTTTCACAAAAAATGAAATAATTGTATAATTACCTTTGTACAGAGGAACAACCGGTCGCAACCATTTATAGTCCTTGCAAAATTCTGGTGACAGTGTTGCAGTGGACTCTGACAGAAGAGGGCCTTTTCAGTTCTGGACAGATCAAGATCACTGATTGGTCAGTTGGTGACGAGCAACTAGGATTGATTGACGGGTGCTTCATTTCAATTGTATCAATGCTTCTAGAATGGAATAGAAAATCCCTTTATTGTCCCACAATGGGAAGATGCTTTTATAAATAAATAAATAAATAAATACATTTTTAATGTTTATTTGATAGGACAGCAGTCTCATGTTCGTATTATAGTGCTTAGAGCGCAACGTTCCTCCATTTCTGCCCACCTTGTCCTGCGTCACGCACCTTTTAGAAGTGGTTAAGCTGCAGCAGAGATAATGAGATCATTAGCAGAACATTGAAGAACTTGACTGCATACTAAGAAGGTCATTCAGGCATTTAAATCAAATGTGTGGATGCAAAAACACTTCAAAAAGGTGCAGGACAACACACCTCAAAGACCTCAAAGACCAGACCTGTAGAACCTAAGGTACAGTAGTTTGTAGTACTCGTCCCTAGATAGGTATCGTCAGTTGGATAGGTTTATTTTTTTTTTTAAGATTAATCAATCAAGAGTCTCTCTCTCTCTCTCTCTCTCTCTCTCTCTCTCTCTCTCTCTCTCTATCAAAATATTTATATGTATCTACATATATATACTGCAATACATACAATGTATGAATTGACGGGCGGCCATTCGTCAATTCTTTTGATTTTATGCCAGTTGGACTGGTTGTGTTTATAGATGTAATGGCTTAATTGTAATTTTAGTAAACCCTGCTATGAGTACTGTCAGACTGACATTAAGATTGTGGAATAATTAGTGCCATAATTGGTTTATGACTCAATGATTAATACTATGTGCCTTGGTCTTAAAATGTATTTCCTTTATGTTTCCGTTTATCCCCTTCCTTTTTTTCCTTTTCTTTTCTTATAAATATATATTTTGTGTCTTGTATAAAGATTGATTGATTGACCGATCAATCAATCGATTGATTGATTGTTTGATTGATTGACTAGTTCCTACATGTAATTAAGAGAGACAAATCAACCTAAAATGCATGATTTTGCAATGTGAAAGGAGACTGAAGTACCCACAGAGAATTCAAAGATAATTCAAATTCCATACAGAAAGATCCTAGGTAGGGACTTGAAACTGCAACCTTCTTGGTAAAGCCCCTGTCACACCTTGACAACTTAGCCAGCGTAGGAAGTGCACATTGTTTTTGAAGCCTCCCCTGTGAGAACTCAAACATCTTGATCTACTGAACAGTTCAAGAATAGCAGGTGTTTGGTGATCAATCTGGAGGTAGGTCAAAGGGACTACAGGCAAAACTGTTAAAGGGCATTAGTAATCTGTTGACGTAAAGTCTTTATTAATACTTCATTCTTGTTCTTGCCTTACAGTGCTTTGTCAATTTCAGTAAATACAAGAATGATTTAGAGTTAAAACTGTAAACGTGAAGCTGCAGATTGGTTGAGGACCCAAATGCAGAGATGAGGGAAACAGAGATTCTTGAAGGTTTAATGGAGTCAAAGAGCAACAGAAACCAAATCCAAGAATTAAATCCCTAAAAACCAGGAGACGTCAGGAGAAAGCACACATGGAGAGCCAAGTACCAACAAGGAACCAATACTGAAGAACTGCACAAGGAGTGTATACATGTCCTATGATTTAGGAATATAGTGTAATAAAACAGAGGCGCCTGACCTGGGCAGAGGACCTGCAATGGACTGTTGCTCAGTGGTCCAAAGTATTATTTTCGGATGAAAGCAGATTTTGCATGTCATTTGGAAATCAAGGTGCCAGAGTCTGGAGGAGAAGGAAATGCCAATATGCCAAAAGTCCAGTGTCAAGTCCCCACAGTCAGTGATGGTCTGGGGTGCCATGTCAGCTGCTGGTGTTGGTCCACTGTGTTTTATCAAGGACAGGGTCAATGCAGCTAGCTATCAGGAGATTTTGGAGCACTTCATGCTTTCATCTGCTGAAAAGCTTTATGGAGATGAAGATTTAATTTTTCAGCATGACCTGGCACCTGCTCACAGTGCCAAAACCACTGGTAAATGGTTTAATGACCATGGTATCACTGTGCTCAATTGGTCTGCCAACTCTCTTGACCTGAACCCCATAGAGAATCTGTGGGATATTGTGAAGAGAAAGTTGAGAGACGCAAGACCCAACACTCTGGATGAGCTAAAGGCCGCTATCGAAGCATCCTGGGCCTCCATGACACCTCAGCAGTGCCAAAGGCTGATTGCCTCCATGCCACACCGCACTAAAGCAGTCATTTCTGCAAAAGGATTCCTGACCAAGTATTGAGTGCATAACTGTACATAATTATTTAAAGGTAGACTTTTTTTGTATTAAGAACACTTTTCTTTTATTGGTCGGATAAAAAATGCGAATTTTGTGAGATAGGAATTTTGGGTTTTCATGAGCTGTATGCAAAATCATCCGTATAAAGACAATAAAAGACCTGAAATATTTCAGTTAGTGTGCAATACATCTAACATATATGAATGTGCAAGATTTATCATAACATTA
>NW_015150489.1:580011-582621 GCF_000732505.1 Cyprinodon variegatus
ATCATCCGTATAAAGACAATAAAAGACCTGAAATATTTCAGTTAGTGTGCAATACATCTAACATATATGAATGTGCAAGATTTATCATAACATTATGGAGAAAAAAAATGAACTTTCTTACAATATGCTAATATTCTGAGAAGGACCTGTATGTGGCAGACAACAAAAACTGGGGAAATCCGTTGATATGGAGCAGGCGTAGATAGAAGTTAATAGAATGGGGCTACGGGAAAGGATACAGGCACATGGGGGCAACAAAGAGTAACTAAAGACTGTTTAAATATAACACAAAATGGAAAAGAAACCCAAGATCAATAAAAAACTGAATTACTTTGATAAATGAAGCATCATAATGCAAGCATTTAAATTCTCTCCTTATATTCATTTCATAAATACCTGAGCTCTTTTTGTCTTTCACATAAATAATAAGAGGTTCATCAATAATTATTAAATGCTGTACAAAGTTTCAACTCAAGCCCTGAAATGGCTGTCCCCTCTGAAAAGATGTTTTCTTTGTTATCCATACTGGTTTAATAGTAAAACAATTGTTAAACAATATTAGACTTATAATCAGTCTAACCAAACTGATAAAACATGGTGTCAATAAGCAAACCATTTGTTTGTGACATTTAGTTGGATTATAATTGATTTAAGTTTGTTTTGTATTTGTGAGAAAGGGGAAAAAAAGAAAATCAAGGCAGCTATACTCTAAGATGGAGCATCTGGCAGTCTGACATTTAGTTGACTCTCTGTCTAACCACCTGTAAAGGTCTGTTTGTTTACATCCCTATTTTGCTTATGCTTGTCTGCACAAAACAGCATATTATCTCTGTGTTTATCTCAAGAGCCTGAGCTTTTGAAAATGCAATCTTGCTTTGTTAGAACATTTACATTGCACTATTTAAAAAATACAAATACTTGTAGAATAAGCTTAAGAAATGTCTCCAGCCATAACATCTTAAATAAAAGAGACAAGACTACAATAACCTGTTACCTTCAGTGTGGCAAGCAGAAATTTGAAAGCAATGAAGTGCTGGATGTGTTTATATATCATGCTCTCTGATGCAAAAAAAATTTTTTTTTTGGCTTCAAACAACCAACCAAAAAACAAACTACAAATTTATATGAAAATAGATTAACAGATTATCTATTAATTTCACACACACAACAACATAAAGTATATCAAAATTATGAAATTTAAAATCAAAGGAATTGTGGAGGATTTTTGGGCATTTTTTAAATGACCGGGCTTCTCCACTTAAAAAAAAAGACCATGCACAACCCTGCACCCGCTATTAATTGAGTGTGAGAGCGTGCACAGGCCCATTTCTCCTCATGCACACTCTGTTTAAAAGTTGCTGTTCTCATACTGTAGCTCATACAAGCTTACTGTGCCTGAAAGTATGCCCTAAACCCTAAATGCCTCAATCATAGAATGGGGACTATATAATGGACTTTATGGTGAACTCAGTTAAATGAGCGTTCTGACAGATGACCACTGCTTTTTGCTCCCCGTTGTTCACATAACTCTTCCTCCACTGTGCAGTGCCTGCCCCATCTTTGTTATTAGTCGCCGCTGTTGGGTAGCGACAGCCTAAGACGACAGTGGGCCACTGTGACAGCAAATTCCATAATGCTTTGCGAGGAGAGCTTTCCACACAAATCATTTAGGGATATATCTGCCTCTTCTGAGGCTTTTCTTTTCTTCTCATTCACTTTGTAGACACTTTTTTCTCCTACAATCCTCAGACAACTTAAAGAAAACGCTGTGAGAAAGGTGAACTTCAATGACTGTCTGAAACCATAGCTCATCACATATATACGCCTGAAAGTGCACATGCGCAGAAAATGATAGCGAACGGGACGACCACGTATAGTAGGATGGCCTTACGTCAGCATATCAAAGGAAAGATTGACAATTAGGAAGACCCCTTATTTAGATGATCCACATGAAAGAAAGATCATCCTCTATACCTTTAAGGCAAATAAGCAACATTAGTCAAGCATGGATGTAATAAAAAGCTAAACAAATTGTCCATTATGAGGAATATTGATTATTTTGTAGATGCTAACATAGCTTAAAAATTCAATTTGAAATGTGTAGTTAGAACTTTGACCTGTCATAGAGGGATGAGTCTATGAACTTCCAGTTTGAACCGATGTCACCAAAAATTTTGGCGTGAATAGGAACCTGTTTTTTCCCTATAGCATTAAAGAAGGGAAAGACTTCTGTCATGGTTTTGGATCTATTTAAGTTTTATCTTTGAGTTGTCATTGGTTTTATTTCCATTTTGTGTTATTCTATTTATTTGTTATTATATTTGCTTTCTTATGTATTTCTTAATGCCCTCTGTTGCACTCCTGTTTCAGTCTCCTTTCCCCTAGCTCCCTCATAGATTTCTCTGTCCACACCTGCTCCCAATCTGCTGATTAGCCTTACTTTGTTTCTGTCTCCCATATATACACCTCCTGGTCAATCTCTGTTTGCTGTTTACACGTCATCATTGTTTATCCTTCTTCTGAGTTTTTCTGGATTTCAGTATTTTGTGGATTTATGTTTTTTGGATTTTTGCTTCAGTTGCCACTTTTTGATTTATTTAAAGTGCAAAA
>NW_015150489.1:582758-589953 GCF_000732505.1 Cyprinodon variegatus
TTAAAAGTGCAAAATACCACTTCAACTTCTGGCTCTGCATTTGGGACCTCCAAAACGTCCTCCCAACCTGACAACTTCCTTCAGTTTTGTTTTTATTGAGTACCAAAAAACATAGAGTCTCTCCAAAATTGGGGACATTCCTGAATAGTTGTATATATACAGTATATATGAAGATGGCAATACCATTTTGTCCATTTGGCTCAGGCAAAGATTTTTAGGACCTACAGTCAGAACAGCAGAACAACTAGTAATCCGCCCACTTTTTAGTTACCTCATTATTCCTCTCTCTTCTGGACTTGTTCCAAATTATGGTGTTGTTTCTGTTTTTAATTTCTTTCTGAAAATACATTTTATTCTGAAAACACATTTTATAATGGTTTTACTAATAATAATCCTGGTGTGAAAGTGAAACAGAGAACAGCCATAACTGTCTACTAATGTTTCTATATCATTACTATGGGTTTTGTGAAAGAAAACAAGACAGTTTATTAGCTTTTTACCTGAAAAATGATAATTCCATTTCTAAAAAAAAAAAAAAAAGCTAAATAAAACCATCTTGCCGTAAAAAATAGACCTCTCAAATAGATGTGACCCTTTTCTTAGGGGATTTATCTTTATGACTCTATTGCCCAACGGCTAGCAGGGACGCCTGTCATCCATCAACTTGAGAAAAAAATTGGAAAGAGGGAGGCCTGAAAAGATAACCTCTTTGGTCTCATGTAATTACTGCTGGTTTTAGGCTTGTCCCAAAGCCCTTCCATTGATCTTTGATGGTTAAGCGTGCATGTGTCGCTTTGTCACGCTGCGACTTCCTATTACACAGACATTGCTCATAGTGTCTCGAGGATCTCTAATTCACAAACCTCCTGTTTGGGAGTTGTTATAGATTCTTTGTTGTCTTGCTCAAAGCTTCCTCTCTTTGGTATGCTTTTTTTAGCTTCATTCCCCTAATCATAACTTTTGTTTAATTACCTTTTTATGCAATTTTGCAAGGCTAAGGAAGGTCAAGGGCTCAGGAAAGTTGTGTAAAGTAGAAAAGGTTTTTTAAAAAAAGACATTTAGTCTTCTAATAAGTAGAATCCATTTGTATAAATTAGCATCAGTATGAATACAACTGTGAGGACCTCAGAGGTTTGTTAAGTGCTTTAGTGAACAAACAAAACCATGAACACAAGGGAACACAGCAGATAATTAAGGGATAAAGTTGGACATATTTAGAAAGGGCTTAGGTGATACAGAAATTGATCATGCTTTGACCATATCAACCTTCATCAAACATCCAAAAATAGAAAAGGTTTGGTACTACACATCACCCTGAACACACTATCCAACTGACACATTCTGGTGGATGTATCATGCTTTCTGGGAGGTTTTCTTCTTTACTTTTAGAGTACTGTAAAATAAAAATCTTTTTTTCATAGGCTCTGAAGCCCACTCTGATCTAAGAGAAGGCTCCATACCTAAACTCTGTGCTTCAGTGCAACTTTCTTTTTTATTCACCTTCATATCTCTATTCTCATACAGACTCTCATCTTTCTTGCCAAATTTTATTGCTAACCTTACAGCTCTTTGAATATTTATCTCTTTCTTTCTTTCTTTCTTTCTTTCTTTCTTTCTTTCTTTCTTTCTTTCTTTCTTTCTTTCTTTGCCCCCCGCCGCCTCTCTATGTCTCTCTTGCTGACCACTGCCTGTATGCTCATACTAACTCTCAAAGTATTTCCCTCTTAGTCTTACTCCTACTGGGTTTCAGTGATGTTTTATTACACTAGCAGCTGGCATATATGATATTGACCCCCCTCCACCTTCCAGTAAGCCTCACTTAATGGAGAGAGGGTGCAGGAAATATAGCAAAGACCAGGTTGATTGACCTTGATCACAGAGCAACAGCAGGGGGCACTCTTGAGTCTCTAGCTGCCATTTGTTTCTGACACTGCCAGCTTGTATTTCAAAGAAATGGGCAGAAGGTGAACAATGGTGCTGCACTTTTGTCATGGTTATTTAGTGTCCTTTCATGTTTGCCCATGCATGAGTGTGATCCTAGGTGTGGAAAGTGTGTACACGACGAAAGGGCAGAAGTGGTGTGTTAGAAAAAGGCAATTTCATTAATATGGATGGGCTACTGCATATGTGGCTTCTAACATGTTTGAAGCTTCTAAGATTTTTTTCAACAACTTGTAGGTCATAGCTACAACAACGCTTTCATTTTTTCAGTATCAACTTTAACGAAGAAAGATAATTATTTTATACATTTTGACACATCCAAAATATTCAAACATTTAATTGTGGTTTGATGAACATCAACATGGAAGGATTCAGCAACAATAGAAATACTCATTTTAAGTGAAGTGAGACTGAGCTCAGGCATTATAAGATCCTGGTAGCTCCATGATAGCTATGAGAAAAGGCTTCTTCAAAAAGAATCAAAACAACGGGAACATTGATAAAGCTTTTGAGCATTGGTTCCAACTTAACAAAGCAAAATGGCTTATAAGGCATGCTGAAGTTTTCACTTCTAACTGGTAATTTAAATGCTTGATTAGGATTAGCAGAAATGACAACTTGCTGGCAAATGGCACAGAAAAAGAGTGGGGAGGGTGCTCCACTTACTTGCCAGGAGGAGTTAAACATGTAGATATCACCTGTAGCAGTCTATCTTGCATTAGATTTGAAGAAGCCTATGACTAAAATCAATCTGTTGTTTTTCAAAAATCTTATGAAGAGAATACTCAATGTTTTTCATAATGTTCTTCATTTTATGAAGAATTCATTTTAGTAAAATATATTTTTCCAGAGGTTCCAGAAAAGTTCCCAGAACAGAATCGGCTTTCTTTATCAGCTTGTTAAGCTGTTCTCTCTGATGCTTTTACTCCAACATGTGATAGAAGAAGAGGTCACCCTCTCCACAAGAGACTTCTAAAAGATATGTTTCACCTGCAGCAAAGAATAATAGACCTAAGCTTCCTTAAGTAGTAAAGTTTGCTTTGTCCTTTCTTGTAAACAGCCTCAAAGTTGCATGTCCAGTCGATTCTGTTGTACAGGTTAAGTCCAAAGTATTTACATTACTCTTCTATATCCACTACTTTTCAAATGATGGCAATAGCATTTGACTCCTTCCTGTTTCATCTGAAATCTATTAGCTTTCATGTCTTGTTAAAACTTACGATCACAGTTGTCACACAGTGCCACAAAATGGTCCAAAAACCCCCTCTTTTCTTTACGTATCTGATGTACCCAATGACTGCAGAGTTATTTAAGATGATGGACGGTTTGTTGAAGCATGTAAATGATGGCCTCCTCAAATCCAGCATCAGGGAAGAGGTTTTAAAGGAAGTGTTAAAGACTCTTTTTAATGTGTGAATAGCTATGTTAGCGACCAGATGCATAGCAGTAACCAACATGGCAACCAATTCATTGGATAAATCGACTGACATCATCAATCAAACTAACCTAACCTAAATAAAAGTTATGTGGAACAAATTCTGAGGAACACACTTAACACACTTTTTCGGCTCTACATACGTAAACCAAACAAAGCACATTTTCAGAATTCAAAACTTTTCCCTTTCTGGATAATGTGAAGGGAAAATTCTGTCCGAAATTTACCAAATGTGCAGATCTATGTTGACTTGAACTGTACTCTCCAGTTTCTTCTCCAAATTCTGAAAGAGGTCACCAAGAAGCTTCCATCTTTCTCATTGAATGTGAGGCCAGTGGTGACCCCTTTCCAAATTGAAAGCTTCTCTACTTCAAGCACACTGCATATCCAGCAGCTGAAAACACAAAAAAAAATGGTTACTGTCCGTGTATTGAAGATTAAAGATCAGGTTATTGTAATCCATAAATTACCCTTTCCCTGATATACTTGGGTTTCTTCTGGGCTGGGCTTCAATAAAACCCTCTGCAATTGGCTGTTAGACTTCCTCACAAACAGACCTCAGTCAGTCCAGGTCGCACAGAACACCTCTGATGTCATCAACCTACGCACAGGCTCACCACAGGACTGCATCCTGAGCCCCCTGCTGTTCATCCTGATGACATATGACTGCATCCCCAGGTTCACCACCAATCACAAGAGGAAGTAAACCACAGTGGTGGGCATCATCAGAGATGGCAGTGATCAGGACTACAGAGAGGATGTGGAGCAGCTGTTGGGCTGGTGCAGAGACAACAACCTGATCCTGAATGTGGAGAAAATAAAGATCATCTTTGACTTCAGGAAGAACCAGCCTAACCAGACTTGAATTCTAATCAACAGCTCAGCTGTAGAGGTGGTCAGTAGCATTAAACAGACAACCTGGATGTAAACACCACCTCACTGGTCAAAAGGGCACAAAAGTGCACATACTTCCTGAGGAGGACGAGGAGAGCCCACCTGCCCCCATCCATTCTCACCACCTTCTACAGATGCACCATAGAGAGCATTCTGACCAGCTGTCTCACTGTGTGGTGTGGAGGCTGCAATGCCGCAGACTGTAAGAAGGTGAGGAGAGTAGTGAGAACTGCAGAGAAGATCACTGGGGGTCCTCTCCCCTCCATAAAAGACATTTCATCCCAGCGCTGCATGTCCAGAGCCTGTAACATTATAAATGACCCTGAACAGCCCCACAATGGACGGTTCTCCCTGCTGCCCTCTGGGAGGAGCAGACATCCCAAGTCTCCCAGAAGTTCCAGGAGTCTCTTTGATATAGATAGTTGTTCATGGATGCCTGCGAGTCGGATAAATTATCCCGGATTTTACGCTATGCCTGATGGTGTTTTTTAATGCAAGTGAGAATAAGAAGGCAATATAATAATTTGTGCATCATGTGCAGATTAGAACTACTTCGATTGGGCAAGCACAACAAGAGAGAGCGGTGTGGGGAGGAGGTTGCTTGTGAAACCTGTGCATATCTGTCCAAAGTGATGCTCTATTTGAGCGTTCCAGGCGACTGGTTGTCAGAGAGCACGCGGATTGGGTTAGTCAGGAAAATAAGCCAATACGTTTCAGTTTACTGATAGTCACCTAGTTAAAACTAGAAGCTGTGCATCCTGTGAAATAGCAGAGCAGATAAGCATCTCCCTGAAATGAGTTTTCGGAACTTGAGATGTCTGGAAGAGGCTTCGAAGCATCCAATGCAGGTCCAGCAGGTTCAAAAACAGCTTCTTCACCACTGCCATTAGACTGCTGAATGTTGAATAAAACGGGGAGCAGAAAAAAAGTGCTGAATGTTGGAAAAACTGTAAATTATATCTCAGTCTTATATTTACACTTGATCACCATGTTTACATTTTATCATTGCTGCATTTAAGAAATGGAAATGTCTTGAGAGCTCTACTGAATGACATTTCATTTTGTATACACCCTGTGTGTACAAACTGACAATAAAGTTTGTCTAAGTCTAAGAATGTCTAATACACAGACAAAAACGATCCTTAAAGACAATACATTCTCAGTAAAAAGTGAGAAAAAACATAAAAGTACAAATTACCCACGTATGTCAAACATATACCAAAAAGTTTAGCTTGTGCCATAGTGCTGTATGAAAAACACATAGATGCCCCAATGCAATTAGTTTTAAATTTAGTTATAACTATTATTAAGTTTGTTACTCTAAACAAAAATCATATACTGATTTATAGATGGTATCATTACATAGTGTTGGGCATAGGCGGATCTACTGGGGTGGCATAGGGTGGCAAATGCCACCCTAAATGACAGCCTTGCCACCCCTGCTGCCACCCCAGTTGGCGGTAGGGGTAGCAAGGCTTATAAATTATGGATAATATGAGAATTATGACCGCTAATTTCTAATGTCGGACTGCAGTGAATGCAGCACGAGATGACGCGAGAGCGACTGAGACTGATTTGTTTTGAAAACCGAGTGGAGCAAATCGAGGGAGCCAGGGGTCATGGGGAGAGGAGACACAGGATGAAACAGGTAAAAACTGATGAACTATCTATCGAGAAATTAAATCATAATGAAAGCATAATGTTGCTAGCATAGCTGCAATGCTGATTTAGAAATGATAAAAATCAGGTTGCAGAACGTTATTTCTCTAACTATAATGTTAGTTAGGCCTGACGTCTCAGGCTCATAAAGACATATTTGCGCTCAACTATGACAGAAAAGAGACTATCAAGTTTGGTTGAACTCAAATCAAAACACACAAATGCATTGGATCTAAATACATTGGTGAAGCGTTTTGCTGAGCAACATGGAAATCACCACATTCAGCTGTTATAGGCATGTCAACTTTATGTAATGTGCTCTGGTGAGCCTTTACAGAGCTGCTACATTTTGTTTTGGCACCTGAAAAAATCTGATATTTCCTTTAATAAAACCAAAAGTGTTAAAAGTAAAGAAATAAAAATAAAAATGTGATACTGGAGTAAATTCTGCTTAATATGAAGCAGTGTTGTTTCTTTTTTTGTATACATAGCATGAAACTACTCAGAAATTACCTGTATGAACCTACTCACAACATTTTTTGTACTTTTTCAGACTGGAAGCAAAATTTATTTTTATGTTGCTTCTTTTCAGATTTGTGGAGATTTTGATCTAACATACAGTACCTGCCTTTTTGTTGATTTGTTGATACAGCAGCTCTATCTACAGCATATTTACATGCATGGAATGTCCCTTTTGTGTTGCCTTAACTGCTGTATGTCAAGTTACTAAGGAACAAATGGGATAAATGTGTGTTCAGAGTAAACAATACATAGATGTCTGGTACCTTGTTTGGGTACCTTGACCCATTTATTTCTACTGTGTAGTAATGCTCACTTTAGTACAGCTCAGTCCATAGATCTCTGATGGGTATGTTTTTCTCTCTATAGTTTCTTCTTGTGCAAATGCTGCAAAGCTGCCTCTCTGACAGTCAGTCTCACACATCTGCGACTCAGCACCTGTGTCTTACCTTAATACCTTTCCTGTCATAAGGCCCCTCTAGAAGTAGTGTTATCATTCTTCTATCTCCTATTAAGTGAGATCACATTGTACGATGTATATGAATGGCTTCACATGAAACACTGACTGTAAATACTATTCTTACCAAACTGTGATAACTATGATTAAATTCAATGTAAACAAATGCCATATGTTGCCACCCCTCAAAAATTCCTGCCCCCCTTTCCCCACACCCGGTAAAAATTTTCTAGATCTGCCCCTAGTGTTGGGCACGAATTATAGGACTAGTACAGCCAAAACATGATTAG